>NW_007247038.1:225215-300967 GCF_000164805.1 Carlito syrichta | reverse complement strand
CCACTCACCTCAGCCTCCCAAAGGGGCGGGATTACAGGCTGAGCCACTGAGCCCGGCTTCGCTGAGGTTCTTACTGGCTCTCACTGGAACAACTGCAACTGTTTCCTAATTGGCATGGGAGCCTGAAGCTACTGCTCTCTCAAACTTTTCTTCCATCTGGAAGTCCTAGTGATATTTCCCAAGTGAAAATCTGAGCTACTAAACTGACTTACTAAATATTCTCCTCACCATGTTTCAGACTGTGAAACATTTATGAAACACCAAATGAATGTACAACACAGCTGTACGGCAGAGTGTTTGCTTTATGGCATCAACCCCAGATATGGCCAACCTAGGTGAATTCCCAAAAGAAGCAGCAAGATTCTTCAATAACTCCCAAGCACCAACAAAATCACATTCAAGCTCCTTGACGTGTAAACTTTCCCTTGCCCTGACCCCTCTGAACACGCTGCTCTCAGATTTTACTTCTTTCTCATACTTTGCTCCAATGACATATCTTTCTCACTTCCACAGCCCCTTTGTTCCTACTGTCTCTCAGTCTGAAAGGCTCTTCCTCCCTTCTTAGCCAGGTCATTCCTGGGGTCCTTACAGTTTCTTCCTAGGACATCTCCCTTGGCCCCTTGAATCCTGTCAGAGTTCAATTGCTCAAAGGTCTCTGTCTCTTAATTACCTAAATGTCTCACCATCTGCCCAACATGAGTGAGCACCTTGAAGACAGAGCCTGGGATGTAATCTTGGGGTCTCACAAGTCCCTCTTACAGTACTTGGTAGAAGTGGGTGTTGGATACACTTTCAAGAATTTTTAAAAAATGGAAGAATGAAAGAATACTTACTGCACAGATTTTTTTGTAAGACAGTATTTAAATGTCTTACCAAATAACTTAAATCTTAGCAGAACCACAGTACCTTCATGTAAAGTATTACAAAACCTCGATTTAACTGCACATGTCTGATAAGTTATGTTACATCATAGTGTAACTTCTACAAATGGAAAATGAAATTACATTTTAATTTGAACCAGTCTCAATAGAGTTGAAATAAATGGCAGAAACACAACAGAGACTGTGCTTGAAGGCCAAAACAAGACAAAGCCCAGAGCAAGACGACTATAGCAAGGCATTTTATTCACTTTAGCTGAAGAGTTGCTTCGAGTTGGAACTTGAGAAATGTTGAAAATTGTGCAACATTAAGATTG
The DNA here is from genome assembly GCF_000164805.1 of Carlito syrichta. NCBI lineage: Eukaryota > Metazoa > Chordata > Mammalia > Primates > Tarsiidae > Carlito > Carlito syrichta. The sequence continues at coordinate 299,772 of NW_007247038.1, read as the reverse complement.
TACAATTGGTTCATTTAGTGGGAATAAACATAGTAGAAGCTGTTCTCTTCTATTTGCTATGAAGCAATGAAGTCTTGCCTCACCTGACCTTGCCTACCTCCTCAGGATGCATTACTTCCCTCCACATTCCCTGGGCTACCACACACCAGGCAGAGGCCATCCCCTGTGGAGGCCGTCCCTTGTGGAGGCTGTGCTCTGCATTTGGATGCCCAGAAAAGGAGGGGATAGGGCCGACATGCAGGCCACATGCCGTTCGGCAATCCTGGTGCAGGCTGTGCACACCTTGAGGAAAAGGTGCACAAAGACTCGAGGAATCAGGGGTACACAAAGATTCGGGTACACAAAGACTCAGGGCTTCACTTCCTGTTCCAAAGCTATGTGGACCTTCTAATCTCTACCATGTCTTTGCCTGTGTCCCATCTTTGCCTGGAATTAACCCTGTCCTCTTCAGCTCAGAGTTCAATTTGAGCTAACTTTTGCCAGATAGGTCTAAACACTAAGAATGACTAGGACAATTCTCCTATAGTCAGTAGGCATCTATCAAACCATAAACCTCACTATTACATTTCCAGGCTTTTAGTTGTACAATCACTAGATGGGTGGCTCTTCCACTCCGCTGCAAGTTCTATGAAAGCAAGGATAGAGTCTGGTTTTACTACTCCGTATCTGCAGAGCACATGGTATGCGTTAAATAAATAATTGTGGAATTAACAAATAATTTATTCAGAGCACACAGGATCATGTTATAAATTTTTGTTTAACAATTGAACTACGGTATTTCATTTCCAAATGGCTTGCTGATGTTTTAAATAAAATAATAAAAATCAAGCACAAGATTCTAATTCTTCTACACAGTTTGGACATAATTGGTTCTTAATTTTGTTTGTTTCCTCATTTCATAAATATGAACTATCTTCATCTTCAAGGTTTGGTATTAGGTAAAAAGATCAATACTTGATTTTAGCTTCTTAAGGTCAAAGCATGAAGGTTGGCTAGTTTGTTTGGTCATTTGTCAAATCAGTAAAAGTTTAACACATGTTTTCTATACAATTTGCTGGAATAGAACAAATGTAATACTCATTAAATAATGAAGATAATATGAACTTTCAATAATGCAGACAGGTTGATTATAACTGTAAACCACATGCTTATATACTTTGGACTTTTACAGCTTTTAATTTATCAAAGGAAATAATTAGCACACTTTGTGGCAGCCAGTGATGGAATTTATTCATTTGGAAGGCCATGGGTTTCCTGTCATTAAAACTACAACATGTCCTTCCTTTTCTATTAAACTTCCACTGAGGGCAGTAAGAAGTCACTAAAAGGAAATGAAGAGTTTTTTTGGCAATGTTCTTGCACAATGATTTAATACTCTTAAAAGATAGCAAACTCATAAGGTATGCCAACAAGTATGTTATATAAGATGGAGGGGCCCAATTACCACATTATTTCCTTCATCTGAAGTTTTGTCTATGACTCAGTTAACTGTGATTTCCAAAGTCATTTCAATAGTTAAATTTCTCTTTGCAGGTTAATGTATTCTTTTGGTTTTTATTAGCAATGTTTCACTAAAGCAAAGGACTAGATTCGGATTAACCACTGTACATAGATTTACATGTCAAAGTATATGACTTTCCTCCCTGCATGATCAATGGCATCTCATTAGCCACAGAATTGTTGTACTTAAAGCTTACACACATTTTTTTCCTCACTGAAAGGTTTTCCAGTGAGATAAACTGTAAATTCTCATCTTTCTTCTGTTGAAATAGTACTAAGGTTTGATCTTGACTCTGTTCCAAATGTTAGAACTGTAGCTCCTAATTGCTGTCTAGTTTGGAAAGGTTTAAATGAAATGCTTGTTTTCCTAAGGTCTAAAATGGGCCTGACAGGGAGGCAGAATTAGCCTCTCGCCCCCAGAAGTGGGTGGTCCTTTGAAGCCATAATCAAGGGATGCTGTAGGTATGGGTTTAGTCTCAGCTCCCCGACAAAGCCAGGGCAGGTGAAGGGGACTGTACACACTATGTGAAGCGTCTGTTTGGTCTGACTATATACAAACAGTTGGTGAAAATGCTTTGGACGTGTTCATAAAGTTCGTTTGCATGGCATATGCTAAGAAACAAAAATGCCCTCAGTTCTGAAAATCACAGACATTGACAAAACCCTATACCTTGAAAACTCTCTGTTAAATCTTAAGCAGCAAGAGTGCATTTCAAATCTCCTCAGTCTTTAGGCTATGTATATGGAGCACCTCACAATTTTATCAGAACAAGAGCAATGTCTGTAGTTAAGACGTTAATTTATTGTAGACTGATCTTAGGTTTACAGAAATGTGGTAAAGGTAACTCATAGAGCTCCTTTCACCCAGTTCCTTCCATGGTTAACATCTTCCATGGTGACTTTTTGTGATGTAAGTTTTCTTTTTTCATAAAAATGGCTTTGTATCAGTACAAAGGACATTTTACTGAATTTCTACGGATAATTCTGTTTCAACAGTTTTCTCTGAGCCACTTAAACCAGGGACTAATATTGCTGCTGAGTTTGCAAATTAAGATGTAAGATCAGAGCTTGGTGAGATTGTCATATTGTCTCCTTTAATTTGGAAAAGTAGAACGAGGCTAGAGAGAGACTCATAAAACAGCCTTTACGACTCTCTTCAAGACAGATATAGAAGCCCACGCTCCAATGCCTTCTCCCAGCTTCTGCAATTACATTTCCGCAGGAAGAAGGAGAAGGAATTAGAAACAGGATAATGTAGTCTTAAATCACCATTCTTAGCCTTTGCCTTCTTGTGGGAGCCCTGAATTTTTATAACATGGTCCTCATATTGTATAGTGTGACACAACAAAAAGCACAACTTGTTTGACCCTTCCTCAATAAAAAATCATTTTGTCTGACATCCTATAAAACCTGGGCATGAGTCTATTCTAAGCTCCGGTGTCTCTTCCAATTGGCAAAAGAAAAAACATTGTAAACATGTACAGTAAAGCTAAAGATCTATGTCTTTCAGCATAGTTTACAAAGAGCTAATCATTTAACATTTCTGGGTAACAATCTCTAAGCCTAAGACTCGATGTCAATTCCTAATACTGAACCAGTTGAAAGTGTGGAACACAGTGGCATTAGAGATAAAGTCCTGAGTTCTTTGAGTTGCCTCCGGGCTTTTTTTTTTTTTTAAGTCTTCTGATCATTAGAGTCCTCTAATTAAAATATTCTTATTAGAATAAGAACAGAATGTGATCGAGTCTTTAGAACAAATCTGAACTACACTAGCAGCCACTAGTTTATAATGGTAAGCTGAGCATCTTGACGTCACTAGAAGTGGATGTAGGGTGTAACACATTACAGAGTTTTTCCCCAGAGAGCACAGGATAACCATGAGTTTTCACCATCAACGCTTATCTTGGGCATCAGCAGAGCCAAGAAAGCTGGCCCTGAGTATCTGAATGTGCGTAGGAGGGGCCTCACAATCTCTGCTTCCACTGGTTTAAGATAAGACAAGTCCAGATGAGAGCAAGAGTTTGGAGGATTCATGACTGACTCACAGCTAGTTCAGCACACAGTTCCTCTGAGCGTTTGCACTCTATAAGTCTAACAAATAAACACAAAACAAACATTAACAGAAGCATACTATTAACATACCATGCTATGGTCTTTCATAAAACATTTCATAGCAGTTGGTATGCATTAACCTGAGGTCTGCAAAATTTAATGAAAGTTGAAGACAATATTCCAAGATATTTCACGCCTTGTCCCCAAAGCCCTAATTCTAAGGCCAGAAAGACAGATTTGGTCCTTCAAAATAAAGAGAAATAATTACAGATTCTGTGACATAATTAAATATCACATCTAATTACCACATGATCATATCTCTACCTTCTGTAATTAAAGAAGTCTCCAAAGACAATGTGTTTTAAGTGAATACTTTAAGTACGGGAAAATGCCATAATTTGTATTTTCCTCATGAGTTCAAATTATTGAGTTAATTATGATTAAATACATATTTATTGTGTTATTAAAGCAGAGCACTAATAAAGGTAGAAAATGTGGGTTTTATCCTGCCTGTACTAGTTCCAGACAAGTAGTCTTGGATGTCTCTTGCTCTCATCTCTCTCTCCATCTATCTCTGTCTCTCTGTCAGAGAAGAAACAAACAGAGAACATTGAGAAATGCATATTAATAGAGAGAATGCATTTCTCAATATTCTATGTTTGTCTTGTCTCTGACAGAGAGATAGAGATAGATGGAGAGAGAGAGAGAGAGGGTCTGAGACCAATGAGACAAGAGACAGAAAGATAGTAATAGTAGCTACTTTGGATTGTTGTAATTAAATCTAAATTTCCACCAGCTTTATTTACTGAAATCAGACATACTATAGCAAAAAGCAGACACATTTTTTTTTTTACTTTCATCAAAGGAAATAAATTAAGAAACCAAATCTAGTTTGGTTCACACCAAAGTGTAAGTTAACAGGAATGTAAAAGTTTCCTAAGCATTTTAGTTTAGAATAAGACATATATGTTATAATTATGTGATATATGTACTATTACATATTATACATACTATATTTTAGTCTAGTATAAGACACATATGTTATATTTATGCAATATATGTACTATTATATATTATACATATTATGTTTACATCATGTATAATATTTACATATATTTGTTATAGTTATAAGTAGCTAGTTCTCTAAGTCTCATAAAAATGGGGCAGTTCACTGCAATACTATGGTAAAGTGCTTACCTGATCTATGAAATATTGACTTTTTCTATCTCTGAATACTGATGCATAGAACTCAATATTCTAAAAATTTGTAAAATACTTAAAAAATAGAACTTAAAGTTCTTTTCACATAAACCAATGTGGCCATCGGTTCTTAAATCATGCTGTTTATCTGTTCTTAAGGGAAAAAAAAAAAACAATCCTTCATCAATTATGGTTAAGGATCCTCAAACTGAAACACATGTGGATGGATGCCATTCGAGTAGCCAGCCCACACTGGTCTGGCAGAGGGGGAGGGAAGGAAAGGAGGAGATAAATGGCCCACATGATTGATTTCAACTAAGACCAAAATCTTGGAGAACAATTATTGGATTTACTCACTGTTTGTTTTTGCAACATTTCGGAAATCGACAAAGGAAAAAAAGAAATGTTTACAAAGTCTAAGAGGCGTGTGGCAGCTAAGAAGTTGATTTTCTAGGTAGGTGATTTTTTTTTTCAAAAACTTATCTTCTTCATTTATCGTAACTGGTACTGGGCATTGGAAATTGTCCTCGGTGAAATTATCAACCATGAAATTAACAAGGTGATGATGCAAAATATTGTTCAGTGCGTACTTCCCAAATACACATATCTACTATATATTTCAAAGCTCTAGTGTTGTTTAAAATTCTCTTAGTTTGCATTTGCTTTCTATAATCAGAATTTTTTTTAAAAAAAGCTAATCCATTTTGTCCAAGGAAAGGTATTACATCTAATTAATATATCAACATGTCTCTTTCTTCTTTAACTGACAAATGCTAAATGCTTTATCAGTCTGGCACCAAAAATGATGTTGTCTTGGGGTTTTCCCAGACTGCCTTGTCTGAAAAGCAACATGAAAAGCTTTAGTGATCATATATTAGGTGGGAACTTTAACCTTTTTTGTACCAGGTCAATTGAGTAGGTAATTGGAAAAGTCAGTTCCACTTGTAATCCATTCAAAAGGAAACTTAGATTTACACAGAATGTAGTTTTCAGTAGTAGAAACAGTGCAGGACTGTGCAGAAAAACAAAGCACAGTGTAATAATTTGGATACAGATTTTCATGTATTTAATTGTATTAAGGTTAAAATACTGGAAAAAGAACCAAGGCACAGTTCAAACTTTTTAAAAATTTTTCTTTTTCTTCTTCTAAACATAGGAGAAATTATATTTAATTGAAAATTAAATATAAATAATAATTATTGAGAGTTGATTCTGTGCCTGGCACCGTGTGAAGCTTTTCACAAGAGCCATCTCACAAAAATCCAGTAAAAGGAAAGATTCTTATGACCACATGATAACTAATACTTGAACAGAAGAACAGTTAAGAGTTCACACATATTGCCAGCCACCTCACTTACAACTACTACTTAATTAGCCGCATAGCCTAGGGCAGAATAATTCTCTTCTTCAGTACACAAGTTTTCCCCTTACCTAAATTGGAAATGGTCTCATCATAATGATCTCATAGGGATGTTATGAGGAACAGATACAATGACATATCCATGTTCTATAGAAGCAGTTTGAATTGTTATTATTTTACAAATAATGAAACAGAGGCAGACAGGGGGTTTTTATTTATTTTTATTTTATTACAAAGATGCAAGGTACAATTCAGGGTTAAGTATACGAACGTTGATTATGCAGTTACCCTTGTTGATGAGGTATGCCCCTCCCTCCCCTAGCAGTTTCCCTCAACTGCCAATCCCACCCCCACCCCCGACAGTTTCCCACTACTATCAATTCCTTTCTTATAGTATTATAATAATTATTCAAGTTTCGCTTATGATTGCCCCAACTGGGCACAGTGGCTCATGCCTATAATCCCAACACTTTGGGAAGCCAAGGTGGGAGGATCACTTGAGCCCAGAAGTTCAAGACCAATCTGGGCAACTTGATGAGACATCATAGCTACAAAAAATTTAAAAAATTAACTGGGTGTGGTGGTGCATGCTTGTAGTCCCAGTCACTTAGGAGGCTGAGGCAAGAGGATCATCCAAGCCCAGGAGGTCGAGGCTATGGTAAACCACTGCCCTCTAAACTGGGTGATGGAGTGAGACCCCGACTCAAATAAATAAATAACGTGCCTTAAATTACAGAGTTAAATGACAGGACAAAGGTCCAGGCATCTCTGATTTCCAAGAGACTACAGGTTAGTGGGAAAGGCAAGAAAGAGAAAGATGGGTATAGCATTTTAACTGCATTTTAAGTGGGGCATGGGTACATTTGAGATGCAGAATAGGAACACAAGAGAGGGTTTCCAATTCAATAGAGGTTGCCTGGAGGGCAGAGAGGTGGGCATAGGCACCACTAGCACATAACAGTCTGTGACCCCACAGATATGGGAGTTGGCTCTCAAAGCAGCAGTCACCTGCAGAGCTGATAATCTTCTCATCGGGACCATTGGGGTGATGGGGATACAAGAGACAGATTCTGAAAAGAAGCATTTATCTTCCAAAGTGTTATAGCATTTCAAAAACATCCACCTGTCATCGTAGATGAGTCCCTGTCTGTATAGTATATATGGTCATTTAAAAATAGATGCGAAAAGAGGAATTTGGCTTCTTATCTTTTTCTAGTTGATGCTAAGAACACTATTTAAGGTATTCTGAAAGGCAAATCACAGTAACAGTAAAAGCATTCAGATTCCACTGTCTTTTATGAATTCCTTTTATTGAAATCTGTTTTCATATATTTGACAATTATTTTCTACACGTCGAAGTGTTCACAATGTATAACACAATGTACAATTGTCCTCACGTTCTTTAGTAAATATGAATAAATTAGTAAATACATAAGTAAAATACCAAACCCCATAACCGGCAACTAGGTTATTGAATTTCTAAGGGAAATGAAATCTTCGTTTTGTCCTCACCACTTTCAAGATAAAAACAAAATTCCTATGTACAGTCCATGAGGGTCTGGCATGACCTCCTCTTAGTCTCTGTAGCCTTATCAAGAACCATCACATCCCCGGCCTCTTGACCTCCAAGCATATCCACCTTCATCTAGCCATGGGGTCTTGAAACATGCTATTCCCTCTGTTTGGGACACTGCTCTATCCCACTGTCACCATCCCCTGTCACTCTTTAAGATCTCAGCTCAAGTGTCACTTGTTCAAGGAAGCCTTTTGTAAACCCTTAGGAAAACACACACACACACACACACACACACACACACACACACACACACACTGACACACACACAAAAACTCCAACTTCTAGGTCAAGTTGTTTTCTTTTACTCTCTCTTCTTCCTCTTCCTCCCTCTCTTCTTTTTTTTAACTTTTAAATCTTTTTTATTTTAAAATTGTGGGGTACATTTCAGGATTAGTATACAAATATTCACTGTGCAGGTACCCTTGTTAACGAGGTGTGCCCTCCTTCCCCAGGCAAATTTCCACTACTGTCAGTCCCACCACTCCATGCTTCTCCCCTCCACAGTTTACCGCTACTGTCAATCCTTTTCTCATAGTATTGCAGTAGTTGTTCAAGGTCCACTTACGAGTGAGAACACGTGATACTCAGTTCTTTGTTTCTGTGAAAGATCACTTGGTATTATAGACTCTGATTCCATCCAGGTTGCTGCGAAGTTCATGGGTTTGTTCTTCTTTATGGCTGCGTAATATTCCATGGTGTATAAGTACCACTTTTTTCTTTATCCAGTTCTCATTTGATGGGCAGCACGGTTGATTTCATGTTCTTGCTATTGTGAGCAATGCTGCAATAAACATACATGTTCAGGTATCTTTTTTATAAAGTGATTTGAGTTCTTCTGGGTATATTCCCAGTAGGGGGATTGTGGGGTCATATGAAAGGTCGATTTTTAGAACTTTTAGGTATCACCACAGCCTCTGTGGAAAACAATGTGACAATAACTAAAACTTCTTCATCTTCCTCCTCCTCCTCCTCCTCCTTTTCTTCCTCCTGTTCTTCCTCTTCTATCTCTTCCTCTTTTTTCTTTAAACATGTTCTAATAGAACCCTATTTTTTCCTTTATTCATTCAACAAACACATAGAAGGGTGAACCCCCCCAAAAAACAGAATTATTTTTTAGAGGGCGAGCCCTCTGTAGTACAGGTTTCCTCCACTAGTGAATGTTCTCAGAACCCATTGGCATCGGTATACCAGCTAGCATTGTCAAGAGAGGCTGCGTTCATCTTCAGTGAATTTTGGGGGGAGATTCTTTCAGTGCACTTGCTCATTTCATGAAGGGCGATTTACAAATGCACCTGCCCACACCATGCTGAATGTTCAGCAGTTTTTCACTAAAAACAGTGTGACCCTCATGCCCCACCCCCCATTCACCTGATCTCACTCTTTTGTTGTTGTTTCCCCGGGTGAAAAAAAGTCCTCAAAGGGAAGCGTTTTTTGCCAATGTGGCAGAGGTAAAACAAAGAACAGCAGAAGCACTAAAAGGCATCAAAATGGAAGAGTTCAAAAACTGCCTTGAGCAGAGGAAAATGCCTCTAGATGGGTGTATTGCATCAAACAGAGAGTACTTTAACGGTGACTGAAATTTAAACATGTAAGAAAAAATACATAATTCCTTTACAAATAAATTATGGGTTTTTTGAGTCCACCGCTGTGATGTATAGTGATTACTTAGCTGTTCAATACCGCTCCCCGCATGCACTGAGCATATGAGTGAAGAAAATAGAAGAGCTGGTGCCTTCAAAAGTCCCTTCACTTACTTGAATCCTATCGTCTTATGATCAGCCTATAAGAACCCTGGCATGCAGCAAAAGATGGCATTGGTGTGATTCTCACTGTATCTTGAAGACCCTGGTTCATAGGTGGTGCCTAATAAATACTTATTGAATAAATTAAAAATGAATAAACAAGAATGAAATTTAAAGTTAGCCTACATACTCAAAGTTGCTGAAGAGAATATAAAAATAATTAATAAGTAAAGGTAAAAAGCCCTCAATCCCAAGACATAGAGGGCTGGACCCCCACCTGAGAAGACTCTTCCACATGTAGACTTAACAAGTATCTCAGTCATGTAGATGATAAACTCCTACCCAACAAAAGTCAAAAGGAAAACTCCCAAGAATGTAAGGGCACTGGAAAACACTGTGACACTTTCCCCCCCAAAAGAAGGCATGTGTATATGCAAGGGGAGGGGGTGGTTCTTTAAATCATGTTTGCTGATAAATATTCAATAATTTATTTATTTTTAAAATTTATTATTTTTATTTATTATGAATGGCAAAATACTTGAGCATATTGGAAGGGTGCACATGATATTTTGATGCAAACATACACCATGTAATGATAAAATCCAATGATGGATATTAGAATATCCATTACCTCAAGTATTTATCATTTCTTTGCAGTATGAACATTTCAATTCCACTCTTTTATTGTTAACTATGGCCAACCTATTGGGCTCTGAACACTAGATCTTATTCCTTCTACTTAACTGTATTTTTGTACCCATTAACTATCTCCTCTTTATCCCTCTTCACAGCCTCTGGCAACCATAATCCTACTCTCTACATCCATGAGTGCAATATTTGTTTTTTTTGCCCCCACATATAAGTGAGAACATGATATTTGTCTTCCTGTGCCAGGCTTATTTCACTTAACAGAATGGCCTCCAGTTCCATTCATGTTGTGGCAAATGATAAGATTTCATTATTTTCATGACTGGATAATATTCCATCGTGTGTATTCCATATGAACAGTGATGCAATAAACATGGGGGTGCAGATATCTCTTCTTTGTACTGACTGACTTTTCGTTGGGTCACTACTATACCTAAGTAGTGGGATTGCTGGGTCACACGACAGTTCTATTTTTAGTTTTTTGAGGAAGCTCCATACTGATCTCCATGGTGTTTTGTCTCAGTGGATTTTTCTTTCTTGATCAGGGATTTTTTTTTTTAATTTCTTTGCCTCCTAATATGAGGAAGCACAGGGGATTCCCTGAGAGACCAGAAGATCTCTTCTTTGTTTTGTTTTGTTTTGTTTTGTTTTTTGAATTGGAGTCTCACTCCGTCACCCAGACTGGAGTGCAGTGGTCACCCCTGCCCACCACAGCTTCGAACTGCTGGGCTCCAGCGATCCTTCCATCTCAGCCTTCCAAGGAGCCAGAATGACAGGCCCACACTACCACGTTGGTCTAATTTTTTGATTTATTGTAGCGATGAGGTTTCGCCAAGTTGCCCAGGCGGGTCTCGAACCCGCGGGCTCAGGCAATTCTCTCACCTCAACCTCCCAAGCACGGGATTACAGGCTGAGCCATTGAGCCCAATTAAGTTCTCTTCTTTGATCGTCTTGAGTGCAACCCTGCTCCAGGGAGACCTCAGGACTTGCCATTTGTCTCAGCCCTTCCTTTCTTCATTTACTCTGACCCTGGCATTATGTCTGCCCCTGAAGTCAGTCACCAGGGAGTCCCTGTCATTGGTGCTCTACTTCTGAAAAGACACACGTTCTTTGATTTGTGTTCCTTTAAAGTCTTCAAGCATTTAGTCATGACCTGTTCCAGTTTCACTTTCGATAAAAATGAAACTATTGGAATAAAGATGAAAAGAATATCCGAGAAAAATCTCTGGATTTATGATAAAACATTGAAAACTAATATGGCTTCCTACTTTTCCCCCCAACTCATGGCCATACCATTCCCTCCCCACTGCAGTCTCTAACATCTTTAATGTTCCTATTATAATAAGGCAGATAAGCTGAGTCAAAACCACATTTCTCATTGCAAGCATATTTTGCTACTTGCACTTGTTATTATATTTCTAAAATATTGAATTTTTAAAGATGTATTTATAAACGATATAAACAAGTAGCCAGAACATATTAAGAAATCTAGTACAAAGAGGAGTGGAAAATATTAGATTAGATTAATATGCAATAATTAGAATGAAGTTGACATAAAGATCATCAAAGAGCACAATTTAAATAAAGAATAAATAAATATCTCATAGAAAATATTATGAAAAGTATTTCAACTACATCAAGTACCAAAAGTCAGAAACAGACAAGAGGCCCTCTAAGAGATGATAACATTCACTCATTGCTAGAAGAGAAATCACAGATATTGGTAAAATTAAATTAAGCAAGGAGGACAAGAGGCCAGCATTAAAAACAGACATAGGTTTTCTCAATCAGAAAGCAGGCAAGGAAAGTAAAGAAACCAGGATTGTGCCAAGCATAGTAAATGAGAACTCAGAAGTCAAAATGCAAATGTATCTTTCAAATCTTTTCCTCACCCAAGTCCTAAACATCTCTGTACAATGTGCAGAGAATAAAGTCGTGAGGATGGGCAGAAACACAGTTCTGGAAAGAGATTTATTATTGCATCATAGCTGAAGAACACTAATTTATGACCAAATGGAATTACACAGAAGTATATCATTTGATTAGAATCATAACGGCTATTACATCAGAAAGTTTTTATCAATACTGATAGCATTAGAGTGATGTCTATGTTGATAAAATTAAGCACTCTTCTTATAACTAAATTTTTAACCACAATCTACATCAGTGAGTACAGGAGATGAAGATTGAATGCATTTTTGGTTTGTGTGTATGTGCTTTAATCTTTAATTTAAATATGTTCACTTGAAATTTTACTGGAAAAGCTAACTTTAAATTATAAAACGGTCATTTCTGAAGTCAAGATAAAAATGTGTCTGGTCATTATCCTAGAATACCACTGAACATCATCTTTCTTTTTACTTTCTGAAATGAGTCCTTTGGCAAGGTTAACATGATCTCTCCTACTTTTTCTTGAGGATGACTCCCTACTTGTTTGAGCAGAAAAACTTAACATTTAATATGTTTTCTAATAAATGAGGCAGATAATGGACTCAGTTTTAACATCATACACATTCCAATTTTTTTTTTTTTGAGTTGGAGTCTCACTCTGTCGCCCAGACTGGAGTGCAGTGGCCGCTCCCGGCTACCGCAGCCTCGACCTGCTGGGCTCCAGCGATCCTTCCGCCTCAGCCTTCCACGTAGCTGGAACTACAGGTGCGTACTACCACTCCCAGCTAATTTTTTTGATTTATCGTGGAGATGAGGTCTCGCCAAGTTGCCCAGGCGGGTCTCGAACCCGCAGGCTCAGGCAATTCACTCACCTCAGCCTCCCAAAGGCGTGGGATTACAGGCTGAGCCACCAAGCCCGACTCACATTCCAATTTATAGTAACTGTGACTAATAGTTCTAAAAAGTATGTATTTTTAGTAAGATTGAAAAATAAAAGTTTTTGGAGTCAGAGTCTCACTCTGTGGCCCATGCTGACGTGCAATGGTATAAACAAGGCTCACTGCCGCCTCCACTTCCTGGGCTCAGGTGATCCTTCCACCTCAGCCTCCTGAGTAACTGGAACTAGAGGCATGAGCCATCATGCCCCGCTAATTTTATATATATATAAATTTTGGAGATGAGGTTTCACTTATGTTGCCTATACTGGTCTTGAACTCCAGGGCTCAAACAGTCCTGCTTCAGCCTCCCAAAGCGCTGGGATCACAGGTATGAGCCACCGTGCCCGGGCTTAAAAATATATTTTATCATAGAATCACTCAATTTGCACAAAATAGAAGGAAGATCTGAGTTTACTACAAATGCAGGTTTAAGAAAAAATGTTCAAGGTCCACTTATGAGTGAGGGATTGACGGTAGTGGGAAACTGCGGACTGGGGGGAAGCAGGAAGGTTGGATTGACAGTAGTTGAAATCTGCCTGGGGAAGAGGGGGCACACCTCATCAAGAAGGACACCTGCACAATGTATATTTGTATACCTAGCCCTGAATTGTACCCCATAATTTTAAAATAATAAAACTTAAAGTTAAAAGAAATCCACAAGGAAAGCAAATCAGATGTTTTAATTACTTTGATTGTGGAGGTGAAGGAAAGCCTTGCTTTTAAATGAACACTGTATTCATCCATTAATTGTAACAGGAAGTTGAAGAGATGGTTTGGCTTTATATTTGATTATCTCAGTATCTATTGGATAAAAAAGTATTTTTGCTTCAAAAAAAATGTTCTGCAAAATAAAATTCTGAGTATTTCATAATTTAGAAATAGTGTATATCTGATCAGACCACATTGATTTTGATGTACTAAAATAAAAATGTCTTCATATTTTAGTAGAGAAGAGTTGAAAAGGGAGTGAGAGCAAGGATCAAAATTATAAACATAAGTAATGGATTATAAGTCTTAGTAAAAAGACCAGAATCTTTTTAAGTTATTGAATACAATTCATAGACTGAGCCAAAGATTGTGAAACTTCCAGGAAAGTGAAATTTATAAGTAAATTCCTAATAAAATAAGAAACAAAACTGGGTATGGAATATTTAACCCATGTTAGCATGAAAGCAAACAAACTTTTTTAACTACGAAAATCAACATATGTATACTAGTATTTTAATGTATTTTATTCCCTAGGCATATTTCTTCTTTAGCTGTAGTCATCATCATACATACACACCCACACACGTGTGCGCGCACACACACACACACACACACATATATTTTGTCTTCTACTTTTCGACTACGTCAGATCTGACCCGCTTTATTAGGTCTTCTGAATCTCCATGTGCTATTTTTGGACCCACTGCATATTCACCACATCCTTTCTGCTATGTCCCTGTAGCTCATCTGTAAAAGAAGAATAATGACACAACAATTAAGACAATCTCCCATAATTTTTCCTAAATACACTACTATCTGGAGCAAATGGAAAGAAACTGAGCTAAGAAATAAAAATATGGCATCTTTGAATTCTTTGAATCTTGAATTCTTTTAAGTCTGTGCCCAGACTTTTCACCCATAGAAACTGTGCATAAAAGCTATGTGACTTCAAGTTGCTAAGTCTGTAATTTGTTCTTTCACATAGAAAACAAATACAGGGCCCCTAAAGAAAATTTGATTTAAGTCATAAGAAGAACAGGAAGTTACATGTTTTCCTATGCCTAACTTATTTTTTCAGTTTACTAACCCTAAACCAGGTTTAATTCTGTCTTTAGACTTTTTCTCACACTGTACCTGCATCCTTCCTGCTATGCATGTTTCATAGTTTCAAGACATCCTAGCCATCCTCAACTAGCCCATCTCCCAGTAACCTCAATCTTCTCTGAACCCCTGATCTTCCAGTAAAATATAGAATAGAAGTTGTGAGAGTGGACATAACAAGTTCATTCCTAATATTAGGGAAAAAGTATTCAATCATCCACCACTAGGAATGGGGTTAGCTACAGATTTTTTTTTTATAGATGCCTTTTTATCATATTGCAATAGTTGTCTTCTTTTCTAAGTTTTTCTAGAATGTTTATTATAAATGGGTATTGAATATTGCCAAATGCATTTTTGGCTTTTTTTTCTCTCTTTCTTTATTTGAGTCAGGGTCTCACTCTGTTGCCCAGACTGGGGTGCAATGGCACCACCACAGATCACCACCACCTTGATCTTCTGTACTCAGGTGATCCTTCCACCTGAGCCTCCCAAGTGGCTGGGACTACAGGCATGTACTACCACGCATCGAATTTTTAAAAATTTTTTGTAGCGACAAGGTCACACTCAAGGTCTTGCCTGGGCTGCTCTTGAACTCATAGGCCTCAAACGATCCTTCCATTTTGGCCTTTCAAAGTGCTGGTATTGTAGACATGAGCCACTGTGCCCCTCTGCATTTTCTGCATTTTTAAGGTGATCATTTTTTTCTTCTTTATTCTATCAATGTGGTAAATTATACTAAAAGATTTTCCAGTGTTGAACCAATCTTGCATTTCTAGGATAAATCTCATTTTCTATATTAAATTGATAACATTTTGGAGATTTTTTTGTCTCTGTTTATGAACCATATTGGTCTATAATATTAGTTTAAAGATGTCTTTGTGATGTATGTTATTAGGTTTATTTTGGCCTCATAGAATGAGTCAGGCATCAAAATGAGTGTTTTTCTCCTATTCTATCTTCTGAAAGAGTTTGTATAAGATTGGTATTTTTCCTTAAATGTTTTATAGAATTCGCTACTGAAGTCATCTGGATATAAAGTTGTCTTTGTGAAAATATTTTTTGTTCAAAATTAGATGCTTTTGACAAATGAATAACTACTCAGATTTTTTACTTCTTGTTGAGTAAGTTTTGATTAGATGAAATTTTAAAGGAATTTGCCCATTTAACTTAGGTTCTAGAATTTATTGCCATAAAATTGCTTATAATATTCTGTGTTATTTCTCTTATGCCTGTAGAATCTGTGTGGATATTCTTATTTACCCTTGGTGTTGGTAATTTGTATTGTCTTACTTTTTCTTAATTATTCTTTTAGAAGTTACCAATTTTATTAATCTTATTAAGGAGTCAACTTTTATCTTTATATTATTCCTTCTACTTGCAATTTTTCCCTGATTCATTGATTTCTGCTCTTTATTATTTTAGGCTTTCTACTTATTTCCAATTTGACTTGTTCATCTTTTTCTGGCTTCCTAAAGTAAAAATTTAAGTTAAATTTTTAGCTTTTCATTTTTAAAAAAATAGGTATTCCAAACTATATAATTCCCTCTCAGCACTGCTCTAGTTGAATCACGTAGATTCTGATGTGTTATGTTTTTATCATCATTGAGTTTTAAATATTTTTAAATTTTATATGGGCTAGAGCTGTGTTGCTTTACTTCCAAATATTGTGCATTCTACAGTTATATTTTAAAATTAGTTTCTAACTTAATTTCATCATAGACAGAATATGTATTCTATAAAATTTCAATCTCTTGAAACTTATAGAGGCTTATTTCATTGTTTATAATATAGTCTACCTTGGTGAACTTTCCATGCATATGTAAAAAAAATGTTTTTGGTGTAGTATTCTGTAAAAAAAAATTAGATCGATTTGATTGATAATGCTTTTATCTTCTATAGTTTTACTTATTTTTATTGACTTTATCAATTCTTGAGACAAGTGTTAATATCTTTGTGACTTTTTTCTATTTCTCCCTTTAATTCTGCCAGTTTTGCTTTATGAATTTTTATTTTCTGTCATTATGTACATATACATTTAAATATGGTATCTTTCTGACATTCCCTTTTATCATACTCTTTGTCTTACTGTGCATCAAATGTCATCTACCCTTTTACTTTTAACCTATAAGAGACTTTATTTAAAATGAGTCTGTTGTAGATACCAGGCATCTGAACATTACTTTGTACACACATTGATACTCTGCCTTTCCACTGTGTTCCTTATTCCATTTGCAGTTCATGTGATTATGGATTTGATGAGCTTACGTCTACCATTTTGCTATTTTTTATTTGTTTCTTCTGGTATTTTATTCACAAACTGATCTCATTCTCGTCAAAGGAGAAAGAGAAGTCAGTGGCCAGATGTGAGGGTGCAGATGAGTCTAAGACCTTAAGGATGTACCAAAAAAAAAAAATCTGAAACAATCTTTGTAATTGCTTTGGAGCTCAGGAGCAAAAATTGAGAAGAAGGAAAACTGAGACTACTCAGAGTTGAAAAAAGTGGGGTGGAGGGTGAAGTCCTGAAAGAAAAAAAAAAACCACCTTTGATGCAGGTAGACAACACAGGGTCCAGAAGAAGACCCTGAAGGAGCCATTAATGAGTAACAGTCTGGAAGCTCAAGGAAGCTATTTGTGGAAAACACAAGTATTCAGTGCCTAGAGTTCTAACTTAATTGGAGAGAAGAGCATTAATCTCTCAGCCTCCTGCTCTGACACTCAGATCAATTTGAAATGATAATTTCAGAGCATAATCACAGTTTTGAGATGACTTGGAAATGACATCCTGAAGTTTCGAATGTGATTAACATTTTGATGAAAGTCTCCCATGTCTACTGAATCCAGGACATTGCTGTTGTTAGCTGGTACAAAGCGCATAGTGCTCCCCCTGTGTCTCACATTCTGCCCCAGTTAGCTAATCCATCAATTAAGAGGGCACATTCAAGCTGTTCAAAGACAGTCAAGAGACGTCCTTAGCCTGGGACGGTCCAGTCGAACTGATGTGCTGCTGTTGCAGAGAAAGCCCCTACCCAGCCAGAATTCACTCGGTGCCTGGTGCCTGTGGAGTGGAGACACTGCCTTATTTGTTTTGGCAATAATTGTCTCCCTTCCCTGAAAGAGGCCCTAAAATGGCTTCTCTGTTTAGAAACAAGATTACTCAGAGGAGGCTGCTGGTCAGAGAGTCTCACCTCCTCATTGAAGTCTGTTATTCCTAGGACTCTTTCTTTACTTCATCCTTTGTGGTAGTACTTGTTTGATGAACAGGCATCTGCTCCATGGGAACTGAGGACACAAGAACTCTTATGAGCACGTGTGCCTGAGAAAGTTGCCATGGCTACTTCCTAGGAGAACGTTAATTGTAAGGAGTTTATTGCCCACTAACTGCTTTGACTAAACATTATGACAGATTCAAGCTTCTGATGGTTTTGATCGAGTGAGGACAATTTAATTGTTAAAGAAAGTGAATTTCAGGCCAGTATATTAAAGTAAATTCAAACTCAGTAATTCTCAGTTGTGTACCTGGAGAAAAAAAACTTGACCACTGCTGCTCAATAAGCATCTCCGTGCAGCTGAAAGAGTTTCTTGATCACTTATACAAGACCTTCTCATTCTGTGCCACAGGAAAACCACCAGAATATTCTGAACCACCACAGAAGCCAGGATCTCTCTCAGAGGACCTCTGGGCCACTGTAATATCTGACCCAAATCACCCACAAGTTAGTACTTGGGCCCTCAGTAAGTACTTCCCATTCACTTAATCTAAGTTCAGGTCTTTAAAATTCCAGATAGCTAGTTCACTATTTACATTAGCCAAACACTCTTGGGTGTCACACACCACAGAGTCACCCCTGGTGCTCAAGGAAATGAAACTCAGGAGATCGTTGTATAACAGACTGCAGAGATTTTTGTGTTTTATCATGATCTGTTTCAATGTAGTGTCCCTGTAAGTTACGAAGAATGAAAATCATACCTGGTGCTGAAAGAGAAGGTTCGTCTTCCAAAAGCAATTCTCAGCAGATTAATGCAGGACTTTCCCTGCCAACATTAAAGCCAGTTGGATGTGTTTAAATTGTGAAACGAAAAATGCATTCTGTCTTTTTGGCTGCTGCCCCCTACTCAGCCTGGAACCTTCTGCTCCTCATATGGTTTTCCTCCACCTCAGCCAATAGCAACTCTTTTCTTCCAGTTACTCAGGCCCAGGGCGGCAGAGTCATTGACTCTGCCTCCAAGACATCAGTCAATGCTGTTGGCTTTACCTTCAGAAGATGCCCAAAGTCTGACACTGCTCATCCCCTCTGTTGCTCTCACTCTAACCTATGCCACCTCATCTCCACACACTGGATTCTCGTCATCATTCTCCAATTTGTTCTTCCTGCTTCCATCTCTCTTCTCTCCATTCCCCTATCGGGCAGGCCATGTCCCTCCTCCATCGTTCTAAGGGTAAAATGCTCCCCGCTCCTATGGTCTGCTTCTACCTGCTGATGTCATCTCCTGCCCCTTGCCTGCTGATTCATTCTCCTCTACTCACATTTCCTTTCCTCAGACACATCAAGTGTTCTCCCCCAGGGCCTTTGCGCAAGCTGTTCTCTCAGCCTGGAATGCCCTTCCTCTAGGTGACCACACGGCTTACTTCCTAATTTCCTTCGGCTCTCTCCTCAAAGGCTGTCTCACCAAAAGAAGCCAAATCTCACCACCCCAAATAAACAAGTTACAGCCTCCTGCTACCTCATACCCCCTCATCTTGCCCTGCTTTATCTTTCCTGTAGCACATATCACCCCCTTGTGACATATTTGCTAGTTTATTGTGTCTCCTCCGATACCTAGCCCATGGTAGGCACTCAGTAAACATTTATTGAGTAAAGAGTGCTGATAAGGATAAATAGGATCTGTTTGGCCC
The DNA here is from genome assembly GCF_000164805.1 of Carlito syrichta. Classification (NCBI taxonomy): domain Eukaryota; kingdom Metazoa; phylum Chordata; class Mammalia; order Primates; family Tarsiidae; genus Carlito; species Carlito syrichta. Next base: position 280,163 of record NW_007247038.1, on the reverse strand, counting down.
CTGGATGTCCTGCAGAGAAGTAGTAGAAGAGAAAGGAGATGCAAACATAATATCTTCATCCTAATCACCAAGGCCAGTCAACCAACTGTAGGCAAGGGCTTCTACAGAAGCATAAAACAAAAACAGAAATGAGATACATTAACTTGCTGAACTTTAAGCCTAAAGGAGCACAATAATTTCAAAACTTGGTAAGTTAATTTTAACCTGAAATAAATCTGTAACATGAGGGGGACCCTAAAAAAGCAGAATTTATTTATACAAAATTGTATATTTATTCTTACACATTTAAATTTCAGTCACCTTCAAAGTACTCTCCAAGTGATGCAAAGCACCTATCAAGATGCTTTTCCCACGGCTCAAAAGTTTTTGAACTTGTCAATTTGGATGCCTTTTAGTGCTTCTGTCATTTTTTGTTTCAGTTCTTCCACATCGGTGGAATATTTCCCTTTGTTTTTCACCTAGGGAAACAAAAAAAGTCACTAAGGGGAGAAGTAGGCTGAATAGGGAGAGCAGGGCACGGGGGGACGTCAGGCCATTTGGGGTCAAAAACTGCTGAATACTCAGTGCAGTATGGGCAGGTGTGCTTGTAAAATACCCATCAAGAAATGGGCAAACATGTTGAAAACCTCCAAAAAAAAAATTCACTGAAGCTGAACACAGTCTCTCACAATGACACTAGCTGATACACTGATGCCAATGGGTTCCTAGAACACTCACAAGGGGCCTGCCCTCAAAAAATTAATTCTGGTTCTTTGGGAGTTCCCCTGGTACATCCTAAAAATATTGAACATCTGAGCAAACTCAAGCTGACACTTTCCCCACATCTCTGAAGTGAAATGCATGAGCTTTGGGAAAGCTTCCATCACTCATATAAGAAGGAACAAACAGCCGGGCTCGTCAGCCTGTAATCCCGCGCCTTTGGGAGGCTGAGGTGAGTGGATTGCCTGAGCCCACGGGTTCGAGACCCTCCTGGGCAGCGAGACCTCATCTCTACAATAAATCAAAAAATTAGCTGGGCGTGGTAGCGCGTGCCTGTAGTTCCAGCTACTTGGAGGGCTGAGGCGGAAGGATCGCCGGAGCCCAGCAGGTTGAGGCTGCGGTGGCCGGAAGCGGCCACTGCACTCCAGTCTAGGTGACAGAGTGAGACTCCAACTCAAAAAAAAAAAAGAAAGAAGGAACAAACATTGTACTCTTTCTTTTCAAGCATTATCTCTTATTTCAGACACCACAATATTAATCTATGCCTATTGATATTTCTCTGCTAGAGCAGACTGCTTATGTTTTCTTTTCATTTTTGGCTACCTTCTACTCCTGGAACAATCTAGACAAAGCAAACAGAAATCTGGGGCTCCCCAATTTGAGGACTGGTTCTAGCCATTACCTGAGGACAACAGCATTAGTTAGGGGTGGAGAATTCATCATACAAGATCTCTAAAAGGTGCTGAAAGTTTAAGCGTTGCTAAAAGTTGTAGCGAGGGAGAAAACAAAAAATCAGGAAAATTGAATTTCTTCTAAGGTATCAAGTGATAGAACTATTGGAAAAGTAAACTCTTTCAGTTATTTATCAAATACATGCTTGGGGTAAAGTTACAGAGATGGAAAAAAAATGCATTCCCTGCCTTCAAGTTGCCCTAAATTTGGAAAAAGGCAGACAAGTACATGGATTATTATTAAAAGTGATAAATGCGCCGGGCTCAGCCTGTAATCCCACGCCTTTGGGAGGCTGAGGTGAGTGGACTGCCTGAGCTCGCGGGTTCGAGACCCACCTGGTCAGCGAGACCTCATCTCTACAATAAATCAAAAAATCAGCCAAGTGTGGTGGCGCATGCCTGTAATTCTGGCTACTCGGAAGGCTGAGGCGGAAGGATCGCCAGAGCCCAGAAAGCAAGGCTGCGGTGGCCAGGAGCGGCCACTGCACTCCAGTCTGGGCGACCGAGTGAGACTCCAACTCAAAAAAAAAAAAAAAGTGATAAATGCTAGGTTTTATGGGCAAACATAGGAAGGAAATGTCACTCAAATAAGCCTTTGATGTAGAAATAGACTTGAGTTCTAAAGTCATTTCCCCACTTCTTGTTCATGATATATTGAATATATTACTTAAATTCTCCAAACATTGATTTCTTTCTGGCAGGAGGAAGAAAAGGTTATAATAAAGATGATTTTTTTAAAAATAGTTAAACTTTGTATTATGTACTGAGTCCTTCTGATTTCATCTGGTAACTGCCTGTGTCTGATAATTATGTTAAAAATTGTTATCACCATTGCAGTTCTCAACCTTGTGAGGTGCATACTGGTATTCTTAATGTCATGTGGAGAAACTGAGGCAGGAAATGTTTGTCCTTAGCAAGATGTCACTCTGTGATACCAAAAGCACCTCAAGGAGGTTCCTAAGGGAAGCTCAAGCAGAAGAAAGTAGGACAGGAATGGGAGACAGTCCGGGTATGTGAGGTTGAGCTGCATGTGATCCAATCATTCTGCCAACTGGAGAATCTTTCACAGATCTGTATTAATCTGGCCACTTTATGCACCTCTAGAGTCCCAAGAGGAATCTGTAAAATAAATTACTCCATGAATGCAAGATAAGAAAGAATTTAAAGAAAAAAAGTCAGAAATAAGATTTTCAGGTTAGCTTCCTACTTGTCCTATTCTCTGAAACTAGAATAAAAGGCAGTGAATGCGACCCCACCAGAAGCCACAACATGGAACCAGGAAGCCATTCTGCTAAGTCAGCAAGGGTGAACTTAGCCATACTCCTCTTCTGAGGACCTAGAGACTCCAGTAACATACACCAACGAAAAAAATGTGAGTATTTCAGGTTGCTTCCTAAGGAAGCTCTCACTAACATGGATTTTTTTTTATCTGTGGTAACACTATTCCCCTAAACTACTCCTGTAACAGCAATTACCTCTTACTGAATGTATCAGTCCACTTGTGTGGCTAAAAAGGAGTACCGGAGGCTGGGTAATTTATAAAGAAAAAGATTATTTGGCTCACGGTTCTGCACTGGCATCTATTGGGCTTCTGGTGAGGCCTCAGGAAGCTTTTACTGGTGGTGGAAAGGAAAGGGTGACGGAGTCTCACCTGGTAAGAGAAAAAGCAAGGTGAGAGGAGGTGCAAGCGCTTTTAAACAACTGATGCTAGTGTGAACAAGAGTTCACTCACTACCAACAGCACCAAACTATCCATGAGAGATCCCGCCGCCATGATCCAGTCTACTTCAACATGAAATTTGGAGGGGATGATATCCAAGCTATATCATTGAAACAGCTACTATATGCTAAACACTGTGCAAAGTACTTTATGAGCATCTTTATACTTAATTTTTGTAATAATATTATGAGGCAAACTTTATTTTCTTCATGTTATCAATGAAGACATTCAGTCCTAAAAAAAAATTAAATAACTTGCCCACGGTCTTGCAAGCATCAGGTTGAGCAATATGCAACGGCTAATAGTCTGCCATTTTCTAACCTATCCCCAGTTTCCTAAGGCCAAACCCTGGTAAGTGACAGAGTCTAGCAAAGCCAGGCCTGGTTCATGTGTCCATCACTGTGTCAGATGCTTCTCACGGAGTAGACCCTAATATAAAACTAAAGAAATATGAGCCAGAGAAGATAGAAAACCTCGCAAGAGCATGCATAATGCTGCATTTTAATAAAGACATTTACCCCGGCATACTGTCTTCAATTAAAATGATATTTGAAACTAAATGACTTTATAGACTAAGAATTTAACCTGGATTTGTAGATAAGTATTTTTCTTTGGCCTTATGGGAGATTTGGGTTAAAAAACTTTTTCTTGGTAGTGTTTGACAGATTTTAAACATTATTCACTCACATGACATCTATTTATTCTGAGTAATACCATTAAGAATTTCTTACAAAATTCTGTCCCTAAAAGGAAAGTTATGTTCTGTAACAATAGCAAAGAATGAATGTAAGATAAGTTGACTAAAGTGATCTCTGCAGATTTATGCCATAGCAGCAACTGAAAGAGTTTAATTTAATCACTCTGGCATTTCTGTTGAAATGGTGTAGGCTGAATGAATAACTTTTAAAGAAACTCATAAAACATGTCTAAGTTGTAATGGATTTAATTGGCTTAACTACCAAGTATTTTTCTATTGTCTAATATTTTAAGATATTCTAATATTCACTGAATACCAAAAGTGTGATGTGTATTTCAATGTAACTACTTACTGCCACCTGATGATAAGGACTATCTGTCAATAAAAACTGGAAAATCCATGGGGGGAGGAAAGCAACTTATCCTTATAATGTGGTTCTTAACCTGTTAAAAAGAGTGCCACATGGATCTTCCTGTTATTTTTCCTTCAAAAAAGCTATTTACAAATTAGAGTATCCCAAAGAATTATTTAAAAGCAGCAGTTAACATTTGCTCATTTACATATGTATGTAAGAAATCTTAGTTGAGGAAAACTTCTAGGGGAGGGAGGGGCATAGCTCATCAACAAGGGTACCTGCATAATCCACGTTTGTATAACTAACCCTGAATTGTACCCCACATCTTTAAAATTTTAAAAAAATTTTAAATAAAATATATTTTAAAAAGGAATGTTATGAGAATTTTAATCTAGTCTCTTTTTCTAACAGACATGAACAAAATCACCAAGTACTTTATTTATGTTCTAGTGGTTTTCATCCTATGAGTTATTCATGATAATGGGGGGAGGGAAACATGGAAGAAGATGGAGAATAAGTACCTATTGCTTGCTGACTAAACATTCTCTGGGATTCAAAATTTGACCTACCTGAGAAATTATTGATCCTTTCTGCCTGAGAGAATCCAGTGGCATACATCACAAACATTATTTCCTGATTTATGAAATAGGCCTAACCCACCGTTTTAAATTTTTACACATAAATGTAGAGTCATTTTGCTTCAGATGTAATAAAATATAAAAATACAAATACTTAATCATCACTTAACTGAATTCTAAACACCATCTTAAGTGTAGCTTCTAAGTAAGATTTCAATAGGGGGTAAAATATTATAATTATAGATATGAACATCTAAATTCAATTTGATAATCAAATCACAGAAAAAGGTAATAAATTACTTTCAAAAATTGGGAAACTATGTATTTCTCTGTGTGCACTTCTCTTGTATAACCCACAATGTTAACAGCATTTCAAATTAACATTTTTTTACAATTAGATCATCAAATTGAAGTCCAAGTCTGACCCATTTTACAAAGGATATCCTGTAGTTGATCACTAAAATGAAGCTTTAAAAAGTAACGGAAAGAAAACTACATAATAATGTATATGACACTTTAAACAAAAGCTTACAAAATATAATTTAACACTGTATCACACCACTTTTAGTTCTCTTTCTACCACTATTAGCTATATCCTAAATAAGCTAAAACAGAGCTAATTTGTGGTATGCACTAATCTCTATGTAAAGCACTACAATAAATTTAGATGAACTTGTTTCAGAAGCAGAAATGATTACTGCCAAAAAGTCAAAAGGGAGAAAAATGAAGACCTCTCAAAACTCTTTTTGTTTTGAATGTTGGCAAAGTTACTAAAGAGAAATTTATGTTTTGAAGACATGTTCTTAGATGTTAAATACTACAACCAATTGTGGTGGTTGAAAGAAGAATAAGATTGATGAGGAATTTCTTTTATAAACATCTTTCCAAACCCATCCTCACTAATGATTTCCCTACATTAGAGTTAAAGTTGGATGTGTGCATAATTTTTAAATCACTTAATCTGATTTTAGTCAAGTTTCAAATACAGCTATAGGCTGAATTTCATTTGTCAGTGTTCAACCAAGTTCTAAATTTAAAATCTTATATTTTAAATATATGTTGTGGGCAAGTTACATAAAATAAGTGAATTGTTAAATAATCCTAAGAGTATAAATAGCAGAGAGAATTGTGTCCAATTAATGTAGTCCTAGAAGGATACTCTTACAGTATCTTCAGAGGGTTGGTGGTTGAGCACTAACAATTCTAGAATATTTCAGAGGAGGGATATTAGAGATTATTTAGTCCAATAATCTTTGTTTTTTAAAATGAGAAAACCGAGTTCCATAGATGTTGAGTGGTGCACAAGGTCATATGTCTATTAAATTAAGTTAAATTTAAAGCTGTCTTCTCACATGTTTTAAATTCAGCCTAGAGTTTTCTTTATACAGAGTAAACTGTCACCTAACTCCACATGGAAACAGATGTGACCTACTCTTATGAAAAGGAGCTAATCTCACCAATCACAGCAGTAGAGTTTCAGCCAATTACAGCCAATCACAGGTGGGTGAGTCTCAGCCAATCACAGGCAGTCAATTGTTAAAATTGCTGTGTTGAAATGTGGGAAAGGCTGATTGTAACCAATCCTGCTGTTTCTATACTTCACTTTCATTTTCTGTGGATAACTTTCTTTTTTCTGCCCACATATGCTGTCTGACCACATGATGGCCCCAGGGTTTTCTAAACTTATTCTAGTTCTGGAAGCTCCCAGACTTACGAATTGTTCTTTGGTCAATTAAACTGTGCTTTATTTAATTTGTCTAAAATTATTCTTTTAGCATAACTACTCAATAACAAATTTGGGACTATAATACAGGTCACTTGACTCAAATTTCATTGAATTTTTTGTAGTACCAAGCTTACGTAAAAAGGCGATGAAAATAAATCTATTCCTTTAGAAAGGTTTGCAACGTGTCTTCCTTGGAGCTCTAATGTTCCTCTGAGCTATCCCAGGGATCACAGGAGATGAAAAGAAAGACATTCTACTGCATATTCCCTTCAACTTGAGTAATTCTTCTGTTTTTCTGTGTTATGGAGTGTTACTTTGGATAATATTTTATATTTAAAAATATTTTCCTACCAAATAGGAGGGCTGGAAAATTACCTCCCAGGTGAAGTGGGGACCAAAGGGAGGCCCAAACTTTACCTGTATGATGATCACTTGTATACCTAATCCTGAATTGTACCCCACATCTTTAAAAAGAAAGGAAGAAAGGAAGGAAGGAAGGAAGGAAGGAAGGAAGGAAGGAAGGAAGGAAGGAAGAAAGAAAGAAAGAAAGAGAGAAAGAAAGAAAGAAAATTAGCTCCCAATCCCTGGTTCTAGTTAGTGGGACCAAAACTCTTCTACTACCAATACCTAAAAGTCACTGAGTAAAACCAAAAGTGCATAATTTTAAAGGTTTGTATGACTTTCTAAAAATACCCTAGTGTCAGAAAAACAGAGTGGTTCAACTACCAGGAGTCTCTTGGAAATGTATGTCCTTTCCCAAAATGTATAAATGGAGTACCAGAAAAAGAGAACAGAAGTGATAGGGAATAGTAATATTTGAGGAATAATTGAGAATATTCCAGAATAGAAATTTAAAAAGTATAATCAGTCATCAGCAGAATTAAAACAAAAAACCAAACCTTAAGATATGAGAGAAAAACTTCAGAACACAAAAGATAAAGAGAAGTTCAGTGTAATCAAAGATAAAAGACATTTTACCCATAGAAGCAGACTTTCAACAGTAACAATTAGACAATAAAACAATGGAGAAATCTTCAAAGTCCTCATAAAATAACTGATATCTGGCTATATTCTTAAGAGTAAAGATGAGATGAATTCATTCTCCACCAAATACAAACTCAGTTTATTTCTCACAAACTCTCCCTGAAAGAAAGGTCATACTTGATGAAGAAGGAAATTGAACTCAGAAGACTGCAACAAAGTTAAACAGGAAACTGTTAGACATATGGGTCTAAGGAAAGATAGCGTCAGTCTATTCAGACCATTATAACAGAATATCACAACCAGGGTGAATGATAAACAATAGAAATTTCTTTATCACGGTTCTGAAAGCTGGGAAATGCAAGATCAAGGTGCAGGCAGATTAGGTATATGGAGAAGGATGTTTCCTGGTCCACAGACAGCCATCTTCTTGCTGTGTCCTTAAGTGGCAGAAGGGGGCAAAAGAGCTCTCTAGAGTCTCTTTTATAAGGACACTAACCCGATTTGTGAGAGTTCCACCCTCATGATTTAACCCTCTCCCAAAGGTCCCACCTCGAAATAGCACCATAACAAGAATGAGGATTACATTCAAGAATGTAAATTTTGAGAGAACACAAACATTGTCTATAGCACATGGGTTTTATAAAGCAATAATGACTAATTTAGGGGTATGAAAGTAATGTTGAATTAAAATGCTGTAAAGCAGTAGTACAGTAGTCTGCCATCAGCTGTGGTTTTGCTTTCTGCGAATTCCATTACCTGTGGTCAACCAAAGTCAGAAAATATTAAATGGAAAATTATAGAAGTAAACAGTTCATAGGTTTTCAGTTGTATGTCATTCCAAAGAGCATGATGAAAACTCATGCTTTGAAGCTCCATCCCACTCAGATGAATCATCTCTCCACCCAAGTATCCACACCATGTGTTAGTCACTTAATAGCTGTCTCAACTATCAGATCGACTGCCTTGGTATCAAAGTGCTTGTGTTCAAGACACCCTCATTTTACTCAATGGTAGCCTCAAAGTGTAAGAGTAGTGATACCAGCATATTTTTACAATTGTTTGGTCTTATTATTAGTTATTGTTGTTAATCTCTTGCTGTGCCTAATTTATAAATTATAATAGGCATGCATGTATAGGAAAAAACATAGTATATATAAGGTTTGGTACTATCCGTGGTTGCAGGTATCCATTGAGGGTCTTAAAATGTATCCCTTAAGAACACCACTGTACACGAGATGAGAAGGAGGTGACCAGAATTCAAACATTTTAAGGATCTTGCATATTTTTAAGAAGGATAAAAGTAGTAATTAACATTAGACCTTTGTAAGCCAAGCATCCATGTCAAACGTATTAGGTATAACCACTGAGGGAACAGAAATAAAATACGTAACTTTCAACCCATTAGAGAGGGAAAATCCAAATAAATAAATATTGGGCTAATTAGAATATAGGTGAAAAGAAAAATGAAGCATATATAAAACAAGATAATTAATAATAAAAGTAAAGATCTTGTTGGGATTGAATGTCAATTTTTTGGCAATCATAATAAGGTAATCAGACTACATGCTTAAAAGATGTTGATTTAAAATATTTAGCTAATGTGATGCTCAGAAGAGACATACCAAAAAGAGACAAAGTGGCAGAAACTGAAGAAATGAGAAAGATAAAGCAATTTGAAATAGCCATGCTTCTGTTCAACAAAACAGACTTTAATGAAACTATATATTGCTAATGGCAAAGGTAAACCCTGCATAATTTTTAAAAAAATATTGTTAGGTTAAAAATCCCAGTAGGGCCTCTAAAATGTTAGGGGAGGGTATGTGTGCCATCTGGTGCCACATGAATGATGCAAAGAATTGCACAGAAGTTAGCTTTGAAAATATAGTTTATTTATAAAGTAATTTAGAGAGAGTGAGAGAGAGACAGAGAGAGAGAGAGAGAGAGAGACAGAGAAAAAGAGAAGATTCACCTCCCCAAGGTAGGGTAGGGGGCCAAAGCCAAGAAACATGGCTGCCATAGCTCAAAGAGCACATGACAACACCAGGGTTTAGTAACAAAATGGCCACTGGTTGCTTGCAGTTGAATCCTTTTAAACTTTCCCTTTGATGGGGGAAGGTCATCAAGGTAGTCGGGTGGTGGCCTGCTCCACATCATCACAGAGGGCATGTACACACAGGTACTGATGTTGGGTGATCGGACGGCAGATGGGTGAGCAAGTCACATGATTGCTGACATGGAGATGGGGTCTGTCTGTGTCATGAAGGTCACTAAGGGCTGGTTAGGCTAACTCCAGTCTTATGGGTGGAGGCAAATACTTGAACTAGAAAAGCTAATTAGTACAATACAAGCTGGGAAGAGGGTTGTACAACAATTATCAATAACTACCTCTGAGAAACCGACTCTGTCCTTGGCTAGCGATTAGAGGGTAAATTAAAGTGAACTGCTAGAAAAACATGAGATTTAAGCAATGTTAAAATGCCTGCTTCTTGGGTACATTGACTCCGTGTTATGTCCTTTTGAACATTTACCATGGTAAGATAAAAAATTCTGAACTTGAAGTCACTTAGTAACATAGCTTTAAAATATATGAAACAAAAATTGAAAGAATTATATCAAAATGCTGACAAAATTTATATGGTCAGCAATTTTAACACATCTTTTCCAAAACTGAAAAGAACAAAAATATTTTAACACAATTATCAAGTTTGATGTAAAACTCATAAATGCAGCTTTTCACACAGCAATTTTAGAAACAAATATTCTTTCCAAACTACGTGAATTTTCTTTGTAGAATGAATTGAGTTCCTCCGAGTATATTCCCTGGAGGAGGTTTGTTAGGTCATATGGAAGGTTAATTTTTAGATCTTTTAGAAATTACCACACCATTCCACAGGGGTTGTAGCAGTTTACACTCCCACTAACAGTGGGAAGCATTCCCTTTTCTCCACATCCTCTCTATAGGAGGCCCAAACTTGACCTGTATGATGACCACTAATGTACCTCATCCTAAAATGTACCCTACATCTTTAAAAAAAATCTGTGAATGTTATGTACTGAATTATCCCCTCCCACACACAAATTCATATGTTGAAGTCCTAACCCCCAGTACCTCACAATGTGACTATTTGGAGGTAGGGGTTTTAAAGAGGTAATTATAGTTAAATAAGGTCATTAGGGTGAACCCAAGTCCAATGTGACTGATGTCTTTATAAGAAGAGGAGATTAAGGCAAGCACATGAGGAAGGGTAGCACAGGTTAGACATAGATAAATTTCCCATAGGCAAGTTTTAGGAAGTGTTCTGACATTTTTAAAATTACATTTTACTGCAGGCCAAGCTGCAACCTACCCCACCCCCTTGGCAAATCAAAAGAAAACCCCATCAGATGCAAGACTAGGACAGCCCAACCTTTCAATTCATGGTTTAGCATAATAATTGCTAAGAAACTTTCAGGTTCCTTGTCTAAGACAGAAGGCTGAATACCACCCCTTTAACGATCAAAACCATAGAATAATAATAAGACCACTTTGTAGCTCGGGAACTTGTAAGTTGGAAATGTCTGGCAGGGTCTCCTGCAAAAGACAATGTGGTCAGAAAAAAACCACCCTCCCCTTGTCTCCTCCCATCAGGAGCCCACAGATGTCAATCTCCAGAGTGAAGGTTACCCAAGCTCCACCCTCTTTAGCTTATTAATCATTGTGAAGGTTATCTATTGTAAAAAGCCAAAGGTAAAAGGTACAGTTTCTCTCACCCATGCCACCAGCTCTGGCATGTCTTCTTTTATTTTCTCCCTTCTTTCTCTAATACACTTTCACTGAAACCTTTGCTGGCTGCTCTAAAATTTATTTTATAAGTGACCCAAAAAATCCAAGGGTTTTAAGCCATATCCTACCTGTCATCACACAGAGATAAGACTATATGGAGACAGAAGAGACACCATCTGCAAGCCAGGAAGACAAGACTCAGAAGAAACAACCAGGCTAATACCTGGTCTCTAGCATTCAGAATTACTGTAAAATAGATTTCTGTTGTTTAAGCCACTAGTCTGTGATATTTTATGACATTTCTAGCAAAATACAGTGAATAATTTTCAACTAATCATGTATTTGGCTGAAAAGCAAGTATCTATAACAAATACTAATAATAGATCTTTTTTATTCAAAATATAATTCATAATAATTTTGTAATACTGTGATAAAGAAAAAAATGTGTTTGAAGATTTTTATGATTTAAATTTAAAACATTTTTTGAAAAAGAGATCCATTTAAATGTTCGTGGTTCAGAGAATACGTCACTTTGAAAATTAGAAAATGTTTATCTTTAATAATAATGAAATCATAAATTACACTTTGTGGTGAGCAACTAAAGTATTACTTAGAGAAAGATGCACTTAAGTGTTCAGTGAAATAAGGTAAATAAAGATGCTTCCTTGAAGAGTTCTTGTACTAGTGAAGAAAATTGCTTTTGAGTTCAGATAGAAAAATAAGAGAAAAAAAACAGGAAAATAGTAAAGTCCAACCTTCTTTCTGGAGTGTTCCTTCATAGATCTATGTCCATCTGGTAATGTTTACCTTAATAGATAGAAATTAGTAAGCTCCCTTCTGAGAAACTTTTCTGAATATTTCAGATAGTTAACCACTCTCTATGCCAGTACTTTACCTTATAATGACCTTAAATATCAAGTTTAGAAAACAGTATTATAATTGTTTTCATATCTGTCATATCTTCCAGGGTCACACTCTTAGTAAATAATAATTTATTTTCTAATGTCTAAAGAAGAACTTGACTTTCAACACAAAGCTGGAGCTAAATGATTTGATCAGTAAATTAAGTAAAGATAGAAGAAGACTTCGAGGGAAAAAAATATGTGGCCAAATGCACAGCTCAATGCTTTATTCCTTCCAGCAAAAACTCCAAATTCCTTTTCAACATTAATCATAAGACACAATTTATAGAGGCTTTAGTATTCCAGTTTCCCCTTTTGAAGACTATTCTGGTTTGTATTATAGATTTTTAAGCTACCTGTAAAATGTAATGACTTGAAACAACAATCATTGTTTTATTCACGTTCATGGTTTCTGTTAGAAATTAAGACATGCCTCTTTGCGTAGTTCTGGTACAGGGTCAGATGGTGGATGGAGCTGGAGAAGCTGAGAAGAGCCAGCCATCACCACCACCATCTCTCCCACCCACCCCCCACCCCCCTCACCCCCATCCCCATCTCTCTCTCCTTTTTCCTGATCTGCTATATGGTCTCACATTGTCCATCCATGTAGACTAGCAGCATAGCAGTCCCGGGACATGAACATGCTTACAGACTTAGGAAGGACCCCAACAGGAATCGTCCAGAGAGGGTGCTGTGTCTTTTCTGATCTACCCTCAGAAGACATACGACATCACATCTACCACAATCTGTTAATTACAAGAGAGTCAGGGGTTTGCCCAAATTCCCCAGACCAAAAACTATTTGTATCCCCCAAAGGTATTGAAATTAAAAGGAAAAAAAGAAAAGGAAAGGGAAAAAATGCCCAAATTCAAGGGAAGGAAAATTAGATTCTATGTCTTAATAAGGTTGTTGGGATCTTCTAGAAGAATATGTGAGGCAGGCGATTGTTGTTGTCACCTTTGTAATATGCAATCTGCTGCAGTCTATCCTCCAGTCATAAACATTAACATCCATCTCACATGCAAAGTTCATTCAAACCCCACAAATTCTCTTCTCATTATACTCAAGCTTGGAGAGTTTCTTGTCATCTAACTCAGTTCATCTGACGCTGTTTCAGATGCAGTTCCCAGGGTGCGGTAAATTATTATCTCAATCTAAAGACCAGTGAACTAAAAAGACAAGTTATCTGCCCTCCTCTCCATATTCGGCCTACTATGATGAGACTGGCATAGGATAACCAAAATAGTCCCGTTCAAAATGGGAGGAGGGGGAGAGGCGTTATGCACAAAGCAATTCTGAAATCCCCCGGGACACATTCTGCCAGTTCCTTGACTACGACTCAGGTCTAATCTCCAGGACTGTTCTCCGAGGCTCCTGACTCTGCCTTGTGAATCAGCCTTTCTTTTCTAGACAGAGCGTCCTGGCTTCTGACCTTCCTAGATGGAGTCCAGAGGTTTCTTTTAGGTCAAGAACCTGTGGTTCTTTCATTAGAAAAATTACCTTGAAAACTTTGTGGGTTTTTTAAATAAATCTTGTTGGGGTTCCCTCTATTATGTGTGAGCACAATGTCCTTTAGATATGACCTGGAGATTCTTAGGAGCTCTATTATTTATAGAATATGTGGTATTTGACAGGCATGGCCTTAGAATCTTTAGAGGTACTTTTGTCTTTCTGTAAGGGTTTAGAAAGTACCACCCTAGATCTTTTTCAGATGGTAACCAAAAAAAAAAAAAATCCAAATTCGATCTGTTCCCTGTTCTGAGGACCTTTTTTTATTTTTGGAACATTTTGCTGGAAAAGAAAAATAAAAAGAAAGACTGGTTTTCACCCTTTCTATTTCCTCCAGACTTTACTCAATAACTGAACACTTTGCCCTTTAGTCCTTTTGTCTCTTCTTTTGAGACACCCTCAATACTGCCTGGAAATCTTCTTAGCTATATCACCAAGATCATTGGGTTGATTTCCTTTTTTTACGTGACTGCAAAGAACAGTTCTGCTAAACGTCCTGCCGTTCATTAACAGGAATCTCGCTTTCACCTCACATTTCCTTTACTTTCCTCCAAACCCTCGCTGTCAGCTACCTGCTGACACTCATGTGGAAGGCCTTCCAATTTTCACTAGAACTCTCTTTGAGATCTAGCTTCCATCTTCCACCAAGTCCCAAGACGAATGCAACAATATTTAAGGTTTTTGCTACAGTAGCGACTCACCCTCTGGTGCCAAATTCTGTCCCAAATGCAGTTGTTACATAACAAATGACTCCAAAACGTTGTGGTCAAGATGGCAATCATTGTATTATCTTTCAGGAGTTCCATGGGCCAAGATTCAATCAGGGCTTGTTTACCTGGGTCCCACTCAGGATTTTTCAGTAGAGAAACAATATGGTTGAGGCATCTGCTCCTCTTCACATAATCTCAAGGCTTCTCCATGTGGCATACTGTGTGAGATAAACTAGTTTGAGCTTCCTTGCTGCTGTGGTGGCTTCAAGGCATTGGGACTGCCTTCATTGATGGCTCAGGACTCTAACATTAGTCTTCCTGCAAGCAAGGTGAAAGTTGTACTGCCCTTTCTGACATAGCCCTTAAGTCATGTAGCATCACTTCTTCCACATTCTATTGTTTACAAATGAAACAGAGATCCTCCCAGATTTGGAGTCTCCACTTTTTGATGGAGGTATGCAAAGATTCTTAAACAAGGGTCAGGAAACTACAGCCTGTAGGCCAAATCATGCCCACTGTCTGGTACTGTAAATAAAGATTTGTTGGGCCCCAAACAGTCTTCACTCATACATTTATGTACTGTCCATGGCCACTTTTGTACAACATCAAAAACTGAGAAGCTGTACCAGCCACCACCTCAAGGCCTACAAAGCTTAAATATTCACTAGCTATCGTTTACAGAAAAAGTCTTTCAACTATTGTTCTAAAAAAACAAGTGAGACAGGAGATACTGTTGTGGCCATTTTTGAAAAATACTATCTACAACAAGAAGAATAATTTCTTAAGTTTTATGAACAAGTTTAAAAGATTAAGTGAATGAAAGTTATGTTATTGATGATTAAAAATATAAATTGAAATATATTTCTGAAAAATTATTAGCTAAAATTCAAAGTGGAGTACATACCATCCAAAACTTTGGACTAAGCAAATGTAAAAAAAATTTATAAGGAGGCATATAAAACAAAAACTGAAACAAAACTTAAAATGATTTAAGGTACAGAGGTAAAATCAAATTTTAGTTGCAATAACTACTAATGGGTTGAACATCCAAATTAGACTTCAACTAGAGTTTTCAAAAAGTCAACTAGAGTTTTCAAAAAGTCAACTAGAAATAGCTTATAAGAAATACATTGAAAAACAAGCACATCAAAAGTTTTAAAATAAGAAGGTGATGTTTCAAATTAATTAACAGTACACGCTTTTGAAGTTAGACAGTTATTTGAAATCTGACATTACCAACTATACAGATTGTTTTGTCTAAGATTATTTCCTCATATGTAAAATAAGATAAAAATATCTATGCCATATACCACCATTGAGATGAAATGAGATGAAGTACATAAAATGCTTAGCATCGTACATCTTATTAAATGTTCAGTAACTGAAGTTTGTTTATTTTTAGCCATAAAAATTCAGGTAAAAAAACATGCTCTATATTTTTACTTTAATATTCTGATTGTATTAGTAAAATTTCTGAAACACACTTTGACAATATATATTAAGGGTATTAAAATGTATGCTCTTTGATCTGATCAAAGGAATGCTTCATAAGAAAGACCAAATATGTGCTCAAATATTTACATCTAAGGATGTTGGCCAAGGTTTATTCATGGTAGTGGAGAAATAAACCTAACCCTAAAGCTCCATCATTCAGTCATTGTTAAATCATGACACAATAACATGCAAATAATACAAATATTTCCAGGTATTATTTTATGGCACAAGCTCATATCATTTGAAATCCATTTTATCGTTCCAATTTTTCAGGCTAAAAAACTTTGAGTCATCCTTGACTCCTTGCGTATTCTCTGATTTAAAATCTGCTCTGGTATTCCAAAGCTGACCTTCCTCCAAAAGATAATGGATCCGGCCACTTGTTACCACTTCTTCTGCTACCAGTCTATTCCAAGTCACTGTTGATCTCTCCTGGACTCTTACGACAACCCCCTAAAGGACGTCTGTGGTCCTGCTCTTGTCTCCATCTCTCCCAACAGTCACCAGCTACTAGGGCACTGACAGTAACCAGTAACTGCTCAAACCTAAAGCCAGACCGGCTGCAGTGGCCCATGACTGTAGTCCTAACACTTCGGGAGGCCGAGGCAGGAGGATTGCTGTGGTGAGCCGTGGTTGTGCCACCTCACTCCAGCCTGAGTGACAAAGTGAGACTCTGACTCAACAGACAAACAAATCTAAAGCCAAGCATGTCTCTCCACTGATCCACAACTCCAAAGTCTTTCCAAGAACTGAAGTAACTGCAATGACTTGTAAGACCCTACCTGACTTGTGTCCCCTGTTACTCTGACATTACAGTAAACCTGCCAAAAACAATGGGCACCCGTTTCATGACCTTGAAGAAAAACACCCCTCCCTACCCGGGGTCACCAAGAAGGTCTTTAGTCTGGGATCCCAGATATTTTTAACTCTGTGTCATGTTTTAGGCTGTATTGCTCTTCTGAGTAGGTACCTACCTCTCTCTCATTTCCATAAAATAGCAATGAGAAGCTATTCAGTCAACTCTTTATTTTCTATATTGACAAAGAGGAGTGTGGTAGGGTTGAACCCAGAATTATTTCATTTTGTATTGAAAATTATACTTTTGGTTTGAATTAACATATGGATAAGCCTGGAAGTCTGAGGAGTCACAATACTCAGAAATGAATATTGCAGCTATATTATGGAGAGTTTATTTGAAAGATAGAACACTAAATAACTTTTCCACACTTGCTAGGATTCCATGTCACTTCACAATTGATACAAAGTATGAACCTAACAGTTGTGGTTTTAAAACATCAATTATCCATCTACATTATTTATATGTCCCTATGCACGGAAACCTTGTTTAGGTTTTATAAATTTCTCATTATCTAGCTCTGCTATCAAATTAAGCACTGCATGTAGAATTAAGAGTAAATAGAAAGATATAACATTGTTGATGATTGTAGTTTTAATTCAATCACCAACAAGATATAATTATATGCAAGATATAATTAAGCATAGTAGATATTTATGTTATCCTGAGTTTGTAGCAAGAATTGAAATAAAGATAATCAAGAACCTACTGACACGTCACCAGAATACTCTGTGACATCTGATTTCTGTCAGCCTGCTTTCTCAGTAATGTTATTATTACTCTAAACTTGGTATCTTAAATAGAGAGAGAAATAGCAACTACCTATCCTGACAGTAATTTGGCTTATCATTTTACCTAATGATTTCTTTGATCCTCACATCAAATAAGAACTGGTTGATCTGAATTTCAATATGCTCTCCAAATCAGGCAAGTTTCATAATGTTTTGAGTTTTGCTGCTAATAGGTGCAGTTAAAAATGCACAGTAAAGTCTTGTTTGGTGGACAGAGCAACAGTCACCAAGAAGGTCTTTAGTCTGGGATCCCAGATATTTTTAACTCTGTGTCAGCATGTAGCCCCATTCGATGCATTAAAGCTGCTCTGAGGCCCATTGAACACTGTGGAAAATTTTCCCAGTGGATCAGCCCGTTTGCAGAACCAGGTGTTTCTGTAATTGTGACACTGTGAAAAACATTCATGGTGCTCCAAGGTCCTTTAAACTTGCCTTCCACCTGTGCTTTTTGGTTGAGTCCGGTGGCTGCTTATGTTTTTCAGAGATCTACTTGTTTATGTAGGTGCGTGTCTTTGTTTCTGAATTTATTTTGCTACATTTTAAAGAGGAAAATTTATAGAAAAAGCTTTAACAAGCTGGTGCTGGGAGTCACTCACATTTCAACCAGGTGCACTCCTAATGTGCAGGTGTCAACCAATGAACAGGTAAGGAAAGCATGATGTGAGCAGTGGGCCCTGAAGGATTAATTGTGTATGTCCGTAATGAATGTATCCCAAGGTGCATTTTAAACATCTGTTATAAATTGAGGTATTTTCCTCCTTTTCCCTGACTCTTTCCAGTTTCCCTGTCATTTATAGACATACAGTAAGCATAGCCTATATTTGGCTATCATGGGAATAAACATCTCTTTTCATTATCATAAAATTTATTTTTATAGTGATTTTAATTTTTAGGTAACAAACACATTTTTATTCTTCTAAATAACTATACGTTTGCAAATAGTTCATTTCTACTTAAGAGTGTTATATTAAGTGTATATTTTATTTTCATAATCCTATTTTTTTCTCACATTAGGCAGTAATACAATCTTCTCACCCAAATCCATACCTTAGAATTTTCTTTAAATGGGCTAATTTTCATCTATATTTTTCAGTTTTTTTAATTCTGAGAAAAATTGGAAGATATCCCTTATTGAAATTTAATTTCTAATCAAAATAACAAATTTTCTTGTAATTCATTCTAAATAACATATATTATTTTGTGTCTGTGTTTCAGATCATGGTTAACTACTTTTCCATATAATTTATAATAAAATTATACTTTGGTTATTTTAAAAACGGTATAGTTATGCTAATGGAACTTTTTAAATATATTTGATTTTATTTTTACTCTTATAATGCAATGTTCTAGATTTGGTTTTAACTTTTCTAAAATAACATTTTCACAACTAAGTAAAAAAATATAATTAAAAAACAGGAATGGAAAAAGTATAATTTGGGGGTGAAATTAAATACAATACTAAGTGTAAATAGAAACCTATCTTCTCATATTTTAAGTAAAAAAAAAGAGGTTTGTGTTAACAACCTATTATTTTGAAGAAAAATGTTACATTTTTATGACTTTTTGAAGTTTTTAACATTTATATCTGCATCTATCCACTTAATGTTATTAAAAAGAAAAGTGAAATATTTTAATTATACTGACATTTCTAAATGTTAAAGTATGTATCATCTATTCATGAAACAAATGTATTTATACTCCTATTACCTGTCACACAAGATTAGACAGTTAAATGTTAATGGAATCAGTTTCCTAACATCCAAATATTTTGAACTTGATAGCATAAATCATTGGAATGTCATTGATTGCAGAAAATATGAAGCAAATAGCATCTGACCATGTGAGTGAAGGAAGTTGTAGTTGGTTGCCTCTTTTTTGGGGAGGGGGCATAAACAATAGAATTTTGTTTTCTCGCAGTTGTGGAGGCTGAAGTCCAAGTCCAAGTTGGGTATTTAAGTCTCCAGTTATGATAGTGTTAAAGTCAATGTCCCTTTTTAGTTTACTTGGTAGTTGCCCTATAAATCCTGATGCTCCTATGTCAGGTGAATATATGTTTAGGATGGGTATCTCCTGTTGATGGATTGAGCCTTTTATCATTATGTAGTTGTCAGCAGGTATGTGTCCCCTGAGGCCCCACTCCTTGGTTTCTCTCTGTAGCCTTTTCTCTGTGTACCCACTGTATCTCTCCTTCTTCTTATAAGGACACCAGTTCTATTGGATTACAGTCTCATCTCATGACCTCATTTCACCTTAGCTAACCTCTTTGAAGGTCCTATCCCTAAATATGGTTGCATTGGAGGTTAGGGCTTCAACATACGAATTTGAGGGTGGGGAGACATAATACAGTCCCTAGAGCAGGGTGATTGAAAAAACAACAAGATTTGCATTTAGAGTTTATGTATGAGCTCTCTCAGTTTTGTGCTAATGTGCAAATCATGTACTCTAAGCATCTTTTTTCTCACTTCTGAAATAGTAACAATAATTAATTTATGTCAAATAATTTATAAAAAATTGTGACTGTTATATTTGACCCAATTTTTAGATTGTGTATTGCAAAGCTTTCTGTTAAAGGGAGGTAACAGAAAATGAGGACCATTCCTCAATAAATTAAAGTGAAATAAAGGATGCCATTAAAACTCTAGAGTTTAAATCAGAGGGTACAGATTTTGGCAGCCCATGGGCCAGAAACAGCTTGCAAATTGGTTGATGGTCTGTACAGTGTTTAAAATTTTTTAAATTAGTCACCAACCTTTAAAAGTCAATTGAATTCAAATAAAAATCTGGACTTCCAATTTTTTTTTTTTTTCTTCTAAGCATGCTAATAACAGACTGGCCCTGAGTTTATATCCCAAGATTGCCACCAGGGATGTATTTTTTTTCCTTTTAAGTCACAATTTCTGTTGTGTCCATGTACTCACTATTGCCATTTGTTATCACATGTGTACTGTTGTTGACAGAAATATAACATTGCTTATACTGGGGCTTTAGGGTGTTGCCTTTTGATAGACCAATTACATTAAACGATAGGTTGTTGAATAATGAAGCAATAAAAGATTAAGCCTTTGTAGTTTAGTCATAAGAAGGAATGGAATGAATAAAAAAAGTCATAAGAAGTTATCAAAAGGAAGAAAAATAAAAACATCCACCCAATAATAATGCATGTAAATTAGGGGTCCCTGTTTATACTCGTGGATATTTTGATTCTCCCCACAAAATAAACTGCACAAACGACACAAGCACATTCACTGTAAACTCCGTGCACTCCGCACGGACATATAGAAAGCCTCTATGTTAGAATTAACATCCTTCTAGCAATTTCTTCAGCTGCTTTTTATTTTGCTTTTTGTTTTGTTGACGTTTTTTGATTGATCTGTTAGCTCTGCTCTGCGGACAGTAGTGCCACTGAAATCCCCCTTCATTAACTTGGAAATGAAGATGAATGCTTGGGAGAAAATAAGGCTGACTCTGAAGGACTTCACAGAAATAATCAGCATGCGGCACGCAACCTGAACATTAGAGGCTGAATGGCTGGCTGGGGAGAACTGGGAAGAACAGAGCTCTCTGGCTGCCCTGCACTGAGTCATAGCTTTCAAACAAGGCCTTGAGTCAGAGCTATCAGCCATGGCTGCTGTTTCCCTAGCTCAGGATAAGCCTGCCTCTTTTTATACAGAGGTTGTGCCTGTGATTTAACATAGCAATGACAGCGATAGTTATTCCCCAAAACATCCTTAACAACTCTTTTCTAATACAAATCACTTATTCTTTGTGAAAGATGAGTGAGTCATGCAAGGAGCGGCCTGGCCATTAGTGGTACATTGTTAATTTACTCTTTAATTAGTTTAGTGGCATATAATTATTTGAGGTCAAATAATAATTAAATTTTTGTACACTCCTTTTTATCCCTGATAAATTACCACTGGACCACCCTCCATGATAAAGGATCTCTAAATAACACACAGGATGCTTGCTGTCTAACACAAGGAATTGTGTGATTTTTCCCCACAAAAGTATCCTTTTAAAACAAATTAGTCATTAAAAGAGTCATTCTATCATCATTGTTTAGAACGCTCCTTTTAAGAGTAAAAATAATCATATAAAATCTAATAAACTTTATTCATGTAATTGAGTTGTCTAAGAGAGACAAAAGGCATCAAGTTTTAATTTTTAGTATAAATCATAGATATTAATTAGACTTACAAATATTACAATAAACTTCACTGTGGGAACTCTACCAAAAAAGTTTGAGTGTTGCACAAAAGTAAAGTCGGCTTCCATAATTGCCTTAAACTAAATAAATCACTTAAATTGTACTTAGCATTTCTTTTTTTCAAGAATCAAGCCCTTGATTGTTACACGATTCTGCTAAAATTCCATAGTTTTGCTCAAAAATTAAAAGTTAGAAATTGACTTTCTTATTTTGACTTATACAGAAACTACATTCATAATAATATTAAGTATTTTGAAGTATATTAAAAGAAAATATGATTCTGGAAATGTAATTTAAGAGAAACAAGATTGGCATCCTGTCATAAATGGTAAATGAGAAAGATGTCTATGGATTAAAAAATAACTTTGTTAAATGTTTTCAGTTTTTCACTCATAAAATTATATTCTTGAAATTAAAAATAATATTTCCACACTGTTGTATTCCATTAGTATCTCTCAGTTAATTGACTAAATTCTGGTGTATGCCATCATTGTCCCTAGAAAGACTATACCTCACTCTGAAATACATGTTGATTATATCAATAATTGTGGAAGAATTTCAACAGGCACTTAGCTAAAGTTTACCCTTACTTGGTAGACTTTCATAGATTTTTGTCTCTTAACTAGAGAGAAAAAAAAGATCTCAGGAAGAAACTTTACAAAAAACAATATAATGCAGCCACATCTAGTTATTAAAGTAATTCTTACAGAATCTTTCCTAACAAAGCATGTTGTAAGATTTTATTGATGTAGACTCCTTTGCACAGAATTGACATAATTGATGAGACTTCTCAATAACTACACACACACACACACACACACACACACACACACACACACACACACACACACTTACATTTCCACACATAATTATCTACATGTGGGAATTTGCCCACTTACAGAGGGGGTGGCAAAATGCAAAATAACCCTGCCGGCCCTGTTCAAGTTGAGACTAATCTGAACCATCATGAATATTAACTTTGACAAAATAAACTAACCCCTGACCGAATAGAAGTTAATTTTGCTCTATTTTCTCTGTTTTCAGGCAATCAGAGCAAAATTCTCCCAGTCTGACAGATTTCTTCTTTAGCCTGTTCATCATAAATCAGAGATAACTATAACAACTTTTAGAACTGTAATGGACATTTTGAATAATTTTTCAGTGACTCTAAATTGATTTTTGCTTTAAGGCAAAACTATTTGAGCAATTTGCCCAAGGGAAAATCACGGTCCTGTATAGGGGCCTTAGCAAACAAATATCGATTACTCATACATGCACTATTATTTTTAACTAAGTGAAAATTGCAAACTTTTGTCAACTCAAGCTTGCACTCAACCTTCTAACTCTTGTCATTATTGCTTAATACCCCCTTCAGTTTACATGTAGTGCTGTCCACTGTGTTCCACTTCTTGCTCACATAGAAAAATGACAAGATATGTATGGCACATTGGGGTAAAAATCAAGCCAACTGGGTGAAGATTACCAGTCCCCACAGATTGTCACGGTGGTAGAGGTCTTTCTCTTGCCCCACCTGTAATCTACTTTATACCTCAGCACTTATGAAGCTCTGATACAGATCCTCGTCAACTGGCATGTGTGATGTCTATAGGAATGACAGATTTTCTTTTTTTAAAAAAAATTTATTTTAAAGATGTGGGGTACAATTCAGGGTTAGGCATACAAATGGTCATTGTACAGGTAAAGTTTGGGTCTCACTTGTGTCCCCACATCACCTGGTTTGAGACCAGGTACACTTATTGATAATATGTGCACCCTCCACCCCTCCCCACCCCACCCCGCTCCTTCCCCTGGCAGATTCCCACTACTGCCAATCCTTTTCTTATAGTATTATGATCATTGTTTAGGGTCCGCTTATGAGTGAGAACATGTGGTACTCAGTTATTTGTTTCTGTGATAGAACACCGAGTATTACAAACTCTAATTCCTTTCAAGTTGCTGCAAAGTTCATAATTTTGTCCCTCTTTATGGCTACATAATAAGGAATGACAGGTTTTTAACAACTAAGGCAGACCCACTGCCTTTGTTTAGGGATTCTGTACATAGGTCAAGACTTCAGTTCTACTCCCACCTCTGCTACTCACTTGCAAGTCAACTGAACTCTCTGCCGTCATCCAACAAACACTTACTAAAATGCCTATTGTGTACCAGGCATCGTGTTATGGTCATGAGAGCTACAAAAATAACATAAGTCCCTATGCAGGACAAACTCACGGAATTGAGAGAAGGAGGATCTCATGAAAAGTTAAGAAAATATGAGGAGATACACACTAAAATACTATACAATAACTGCCATGATAAAATACTATACGATAATGGCCATGGTGACACCAAGATGAGTTTCCAAGGATCAAAAGTAATTCACTTAATAGATTAAAAATGCCCTGGGCACAAGACCAAGAATAGTGTCAAGAGTGATGAAGAGAGACAGTTGTCATGGAAAGTAGACAATAGCCATATGATTAATATTTTGATTTTATTTCTATACTACTTGCTTATTATTAACATAGAAAGAAAATAGAGAGAAAATGGTAAGAAAATAGAAAGGAAAAAAACTTCTCTCTGCTTTTACATTCATTACAGCACTATTCACAATAGTAAAATCATAGAATCAACCTAAGTATCCATCAACAATTGACTAGATTAAGAAAATGTGATTTATATGCACCATGGAATGCAGCAATAAAAAGAATAAAATCATTTCTTTTACAGTATGGATGGAACTTGAGAACATCATCCTAAGTGAACTGACTCATAAACAGAAAATTAAATGCCACATGTTCTCAGTTATATGAGAGAGATAAATGCCACAAAGAAAGAAATATTGAACACTGGGGACTCCAGATAGAAGAGAGGTGAAGAAGGGAGTTAGGATTCAGAAATCACCTGTTGGGTACAACGTTTACTACCTGGGGAACGGGCCACCTGAAACCCAATTCCCACCACTGCACGATATGTTCATGTAACAAACATGTACTTGCACCCTCTGATTCTAAAAGAGTAAGGAAAAAAAATGTCTTATGCTATATCAAGATATAAGGTAATCCTGTCAAAGTTGCTGCATGACCTAAATCCTTAAAACTCTTCGATGGCTCTCCAATTGCTTTTAGAAAATCAGTGCAGATGATTTACCCAGATGCTCATCATCTGAATCCCACCTACACCTTTAGCTTATCTCAGACACCCACCTCTGGCTGTCCCTAGACCCAGGCAAGCTGTTTCTGCTGATGTGTCTTTGCATTGGCAGGTCCCTCCATTAGAGACTCTCTTCTCTAAATCTCAGGTACTGGCCCCTTCTTGGCCTTCTGGTTCAGTTTAAAGGTCATTTCCCTAAGGAGGCCTTAAATGGCC
The DNA here is from genome assembly GCF_000164805.1 of Carlito syrichta. NCBI lineage: Eukaryota > Metazoa > Chordata > Mammalia > Primates > Tarsiidae > Carlito > Carlito syrichta. The sequence continues at coordinate 255,072 of NW_007247038.1, read as the reverse complement.
ATCCCAATCTAATGGGAACCCTGTTCCTAGACCAACCTGCAATTCCTGCAGACACTTTCTGCTAGCTGAAGTTTTTATACTCACATATTTGTCTGTTGGAAATCTTCCTTTCCTAGAGTTAACTCAGTAAAATAAATCATCTTAAAAACGAAAAGCTTACTACTTTGCTTCGGAGCAGTGTTATGTCAAATCATTTTAATGACAATGAAAGCACATATTAACAGCAAGTCTCATTTAATGTAGCCTTTGAACAGTTTAACAAAGTGGAAGAATAAAGTATTACTAGAACTACAAAAATAGTTCAAAATCTAGAGTCTAAGGGGAGTTGGGCAGTACAACACATTGTGTTTAGCCGAGAAAAGCTTGAGAGCCATCAAATGAAAATGTATCTAACACTGATTTTAGAAACTGATTTGAAAGAAGCTGACATTAGTAAAAACAGGTGTCTTTTGCCAGATTTTCATATAAACAGACTAACTAGTTAGAAAGAGATATATGTTATCCTTGGTCTAAACCTGTTCGTCCATAGGAAGGGTGGTTATGTTGAACAGGGACATCTTATATAACATCTCCATAATTTGTATTTTTATTCAAGTTGCACATATTTATAGGATACAAGGTGAAAAGTTTCCTTAAGGGTGCATGAAAAATAACATCCATTTCACTTCCTGCCACTCCCAGATTCCTGCTGCCAGAGGCAACAAGCTTCAGGTAACGCATTCTTTGATTTTTATCTTACTTCATATTTCTAAATAACATGCTTATCATTTTACTTCTGGATTTTGAATCTTAGGTACCTACTGACTTCCTCTTATGGAAATGGGGCTTCACCTGATATGCCTTTCCTGCTTCTCCATTTATATATACACAACCACTTTCAATTTCTCCATCTTCCTGATGTTTTTATCCTTAGTTATATTGGTATTCACTTTTCATGATATTTTGAATATATAAGCGTTATTTATGAGCTGAGCCTTGAAATTTAATGTGATTGTTTTTCATGTACGATTTTTATTTTCCTTTTCAATGAATAATTGTTGACTGGGTGAGTAACTCATGCCTGTAATCCTAGGACCTGGGGAGGCCAAGATAGGAAGATTGCTTGAGGCCAGGAGTTCAAGACTAGCCTAGATAAGGCCAAGAGTATGAGACTAGCCTGGGAAACATAGTGAGACCCAATCTCTATCCTAAAAGAAAAATACTAACCAAGATGGGCAACATCTTACAGAGTTCACAATAGGGTTCAGGCTCCTATGAGAATCTAATGCCCTCACTGATCTGACAGCAGATGGAGCTCCACTCACCTACAACTCCCCTCCTGTTGTGCGATTTCTAACAGGCCACAGACCAGTGCCAGTCTGTGACCACGGGTTGGGAACCCCTGCTCTGGACCATCTGCACAACTCCTCTTGTCAAGTCACCCTTTCTCATTCATCCTGAGGTTTCCTTTATCTATTTCCATATTGGAATTCCTATCTTCTGGATACAAGGCATCCTGTTTCAGGGTCTTATTAGATCTTTCGGGGACTTTCCAAAAAAAGACTGTATAATAGGTTGATGGTTGAAGGTTTCATGTCTGAAACTGTCCTTCCTGTTCCCTTACACATGGTTGCCAGTTTAAGTGGGCATAGAATCCTAGGTTCTAACTTTTTTTTTTCCAGAATTTGGAAGTCTTTGTTTCACTATGCCCCCCTTTCAGGGTTGCAATTGAGAAGTCATCTGCCATTCTGATACTGGATCTTTTACTACATGATCTCTCTCTCTCTCTCTCTCTCTCTCTCTCTCTCTCTCTCTCTCTCTCTCTCTCTCTCTCTCTATCTATCTCTCTCTCTGTCTCTCTTTCTTTCTCTCTCTCTCCCTCTCTCTCCATTTAGAAGTTTCTCCTTTGCCAAGGTGGTCTGAAGTTCCACATGCCTTAGCATAGATTTTTCTTCATCAAGGGTGCTAGGCAACTGTTGAACTCTCTTAATTTCCAAACTAGTAGGTAAGTACCCTTCAGTTCTGCAACATTTAAAAAATGATCTCTTTAATAATTTTTACCCTTCTATATTCCCTGTATTTTTAGAACTCTTTTTGTCCAAAATTTTCACCTTCTGGATCAGTTTTCCACCTTTCTTATCTCTCCGATATTCCACTTACTTGTCTTTCTATGCTAATTTCTGGAATCTTGCTTTAACTGTCGTTCTTCTTTTTTTTTTTTTTTTCTTGAGGTAGAGTCTCACTCTGTCACCCAGGTTGGAGTGCAGTGGCACACTCACAGCCACCCCAGCATCGACATGCTGGGCTCCAGCGATCCTTTAGCCTCAGCCTTCCAAGTACCCGGAACTACAGGCACACACTACCACACCTGGCTAATTTTTTAAAAAATTATTGTAGAAATGAGGTTTCACTAAGCTGCCCGGGCTGGTCTTGAACCCATAGGCTCAGGCAATCCACTCGCCTCAGCCTCCCAAAGTGCTGGGATTACAGGCTGAGCCACCGAGCCCAGCCTTCTTATCCTTCTATTGAATTTTCATCTCAACTGTCATAATGCTAAATTTTCAAGAGCTCTGTTTTTGTTACATAAGTGTATCTTTTTGCTTGTTATGGTTTTATAAATTTATAACTTTCTCTTATCACCTTTAAGTATTAGTGATAGGATTTTTTTGTTTTCAGTATTTTCTTCTCCTTGCATTAACATTGCTTTCAAGTTTTTTTCTCTACTTTTTTTTTCTTTCTTTTTCCTGCCCCTGTTTTTCATTTTGGAGACTTTCCTTAAATGCCTGGGTATGGAACTGTTTAGAGAGGTATCTATGACTGAAGGGGCTTCTCTAAATGTATCTGGCTATGACCCTTCTTGTTCATATCTTTAGATCTTTTTTTATGGTCCAGTCTGATTCTCCCAAAGAACCTTCCAAACTTCTGCCTTGAAGATGTTAGCCCAATTTGTATGCCTGGGGACTGAATCGAAGAAGAAAGATAAAGATCTTAGTGGACAACCTGTGCTTTCACCTGACCCACTACATTCGGCTTGGTGTTCCCACGTTAGCTGCATTTGCTGCTCCTTCCTGGAGTAAACCCCAGGCTTCTGTCAGTGTCATGGAATATGCATGCATGTGTGTGTGTACATGCATGTGTGTGTATGGTGTCTTGGGAAGCCATTGCCCAACTATGAGGAGTGGTCTAATTACTTCTTAAATAAACTTCTAACAAATCCTTGCTCTATCTGCCTCACCTTTATGCCAGAGTCAAGCTCCAGCTGGGTTCAGGGTACCCCAAAGGTGGAGACGGCGTCAGCAATTGGGGGGAAGAAAGAGAGAAAGAGAGAGAGAGAGAAAGAAAGAGACTGGACTCCAGTCTAGTGCAGAAGTGATGTGTGTGTTATTGGGAATTACAATGGGTCTTTTATACACGAAGTCAGATGTGGGAGGGGTGTCCCCTACCCACCAGAAACCTTAATCCATGAAAACTTAATCAATGATTGCCTTTAAACCCTTTTCATATGATAATCTTAAAATCCCATAACAAAGAATAACCTAATCTGTGACTGACATATTCTATAAACCTTTTTCATCCTAAGCTGATTGATTTATGCCAAGTTAAACAATTCTATAGAAGCTTAAGTATTTACTTTACAAACGAAAGTGGCCAATCCCAGAATGTTTGGAATGTGGCCCAGTCCAAAGTTCACAGTGGGCTACCTGCAAGTAATCCAGCCGCATTCTTTCAACAAAATGGCTGTCTTCTAAAACTGTATTCTACAATTTACACCTTCAATAAATCCTAAGATCATGACCCAGAAGTCTGTGACCAATACTAAGGCTCTTAAATGTGACACGAGTTTGAATTACAAGTTGTATGAAAGTCAAAACCGCAGTTTGTGGAAGAATGGGAGCAATGAGCTTCTAAAGTTAGCTTGTGTTCATCCTAGTCTCAGAGTTTTTATGTTTTGAGCTCACCAGAGCTTAGTCTGGTTAGTGCTGAGTAGAAAGGGGGAGGAAATGGGGTCAATAGCTCCCGAACACATCCTAGTGGTCTCGGGGTCAACGGCCCTTCCTGATCCCTAATGCTCAGTGGGCCTCCATGACTGGCTCCCAACACCTTTGCACCATAATACCTGCTCCTACAAATGCCTGAGTCATTTTAGGACTCTGTGGTTTTACAAATTTATAACAAATCGGTAAGTATCTACCCTTCTGAGATTTGTTAACATAGTTTCCATTCTTCCCATCTGCTCCCACTTTATTGTCTGTTGATGGTGCAACGTGTTTTATACCGGCATTTGAATTGATTTTCAAGGTGAAGAAATGGGTACATGCTTTTCTTCAGTGTACCATTTAGTACCTTCAGTAGCTGGGGTTATTTCAGGATGGTGAAAAAGTATAATAAACCAAAATATGTTTCAGGCCAAATGCAGACACTTCTCAAATTAGTAAATACTTCTGAATATTTTTTAAGTAAGAGAAAATAATAAAAGGGAACTAAAATTTATTGAGCATTCTATTGCAGGGTATTTGCTTAGTGATTTATATACTTTAAGTGCATTTTCCTGAGAAGCTTACAAAACAGTTATTGCTATTCGCACTTTAGAGATGGTAACTCAAACTTAGAGAGGCCAAGAAACTTACAATTATATGTCCAGGAAGTGAAAAATCCAAGATTTAAGCCAGTCTGTGTGATTTTTAAAGCTGCCATATCCCCCATGTTCTCTATTATTCATCATCATTGAAGACTACTTGTAAGAACTGTACTAACTCACAGAAACTGAATCTGTACCTCTAAGGTAAATAGTTTAGCAAACAAAATAAATGTCATGTTGTTGAGATTACCAAACTTAGATCTACAAATTAAGGGGACTCTATGACTAGTCATCAACTTACTGTGACTATTTACAACTCACAAAGTCTCTCATAAGGTAGCATTTCCCCTGTACAAAGAGAAGGTTGAGAAGATGTACTCAATTTCATGTTCACCATGGAAAGGACCCACACGTCTGTGACTACAGCCAACTTTAGTGTCAACATTAACCACTCCTGTCATCAAACAAATAACTTTAAATTACAAGGCAAAGATACTCTACAGCTCAATTCATTCAATGGGGGTCTCAATTTGACCTAGAAGTCCTCAGACACTCTATTAAATAGAGTTGGAGGTTACCTAGGAAGCCAAAGAAGGCAGGATCTAGTATCTATGACAGGCCCTAAGTCAACACAATGTTGGTTAAAAATAACACACCAGTGAAAGATTTATTTTGGCATTTATGGGAAAACCTTAACTGAAACAAAAAGAGAAGAAGGTTTTAAAAAGATTCGTTTTTGCTTATTTATTTAGGAAACCAAGACCAGTTTAAAGACTCACTCAATACATGAAGATAGTATATGGAAAATGAGCATCATCATAATTTTTTCATATTCAAATACAATTTTATTTTTGATATGTAAATATGAAGAATGAATATTTTAGACATGGAAGATGTTGAAATGCTGTAGAGCTTTAATACCATAATGACAAAAGACCCTGGAATTCTAGGACAGTGAGATATATTACTAGTATTTTGAAAGTTTAATTGATTTTATAAAATAACTACTAAGAAGTACAAGAAGAAGATAGAGTGAGGAGAGACTCCCCCTTTCCTCTTATTCCTCTGTACTCATTTAAATATTCATAAAATTATTTAATTATTCATTTATTCATTCATTTGCTTGTTTATTGAGATGCAGTCTCACTCTGTTGCCCAGACTGGAGTGAAGTGACATGGTCATGGCTACTGCAGCCTCGACCTGCTGGGCTCAGGCAAACCTTCCACCTCAGCCTTCCAAGTAGCTGAGTCTACAGGCCTGTGTCACCGTGCCTGGCTAATTTTTTTTATTATTTCTTGTAGAGACAAAGTCTTACCATGTTGTCCAGGTTGGTCTAGAGCTCCTGGGCTCAGTCAATCCTCTTACCTTGGCCTCCCAAAGTGCTGAGTTTATAGGCGTGAGCCACTGTGCCTGGCCCTATAAAATAATTTTTAAAGGTACTTAAAAACATCCCATATGAGCAAAGAGTTGAACATTTTCCAGATTCCAATATGAATCTCCACCATCTCCAATATCGAGGGCGGGGGGGATAAAGAAATAGTAGTCACAACTAATCTGAGCTTCAGTCCACAACAAAAGAAAGACCCCCAAACCACACGACAGGTTCTGGGACATGAATAGGAATGACTCCCATGTGTACCCATACACACTACACTGTGGAGATCTCCGCTGCCATCTGTCAGAAAGAAACTGGATTATCGAATGGTCTGGGCATAGAATCAAGCCCAGTCCTTGGAGGGAGAGGAGCACAAGAGAGTTACCTCCAGGTTTGTAAGAGACAGACACAGATCTGCAAACCCATGGAATACTTAAGCTTAAGCACACATTTGAAGAGTTTAGATGGAGATTCCAAAGATAGGGGCATTGACTCAGGGTGAAGTGGTGCTACATTCAGCCCACTTGCAAGTTTGGATGCATTTTACACCAGATTGGTATAGTCAATATGCCAATAGCTTAGTGCGCCTGGGCATGCGTAACTGCTACTACCTGTCCAAGGAAAGGCTTACTATATTCTAAGTAGATTTCTAGCTGTGGAATTTGTCACCCAATCTGCATTCCTTGTGAGCATTGTGGAGTGTCAGAGTTCAAAATGCCGTCTCCAGTGACCTCAGTCATGATATACTACAAGCAATCCTCAAGACCGTCACATAATTAGCTGAGTTTGGGCAGTGGGAGGTGGGTGGAGGAGTAATTATGTAACTCTCTTTACTTGTGATTTAATGCTACCATAGCTATGTTGAGCATTTCATTGGAAGGGGTGGGTCTACCAAGGTTTCCTTTCATTGACAGCTCCTTTATTCAAAGATAAAAATTCCAGTGTTTCCCTAAGTACAAGTAAATTTCATATATCCCTCAGAATTTAAAAACTATGCATTCACAAGGCACTGATCCTCAGACTTTAGTGTGTATAACCAATAGATGGAGAGTTATTATTGAATGCAGAATCTCCAGAGATGCTGATATAGTACATCTGGGGTGGGATCCAGGAAGGTCCATTATTTATTTATTTATTATTTTAAAGATGTAGGGTACAATTCAGAGTTAGGTATATAAGTGGTCATCATGCAAGTAAAGTTTGGGTCCCTTTATTAATGTTATGTGACCCCCCACCCCTCCCTTGTCAGTGTCCTGCTACTGCCAATCCTTTTCTCATAGTATTATGGTAAATGTTCAGGGTCCACTCATGAGTGAGAGCACGTGGTACTCAGATCTTTGTTTCTGTGATAGATCACTGAGTATTACAGACTCTAAATCTATCCAATTTGCTGCGGAGTTCATAATTTTGTTTTTCTTTGTGGCTGCATAATATTCCATTGTAATTATGTACCACATTTTCTTTATCCGGTTCACTTTCAGTGGGAAGCATGATTCGTTCTAAGTTTTTGCTATTGTGAATAATGCTGCAATGAACATACATGTGCAGGTATCTTTTTTATGGAGTGATTTGAGTTCTTCCAGGTATATTCCTGAAAGTGGGATTGCTGGGTTATATGGAAGGTTGATTTTTAGATCTTTTAGAAATTGCCACACTGTTTTCCACAGAGATTTTTTAGTTTATACTCCCACCAACAGTATAGAAGCACTCCTTTTCCCCAACATCCTCTCCAGCATCTGTTGTTTTTTGAGTTAACTATCTCAGGTTATTCTGACATAGCTACCCCAAGACCACTGCATGAGCAACAATCCTGACTGATGAAAAAGGAGCTGTGTCTTGGACACATTAGGGGCTAATGATTAGACCCTAATGTTCCCCTCCAGGATCCTTCCATGATCATTGGAAACCTGGACAAAGTGACCACATGGAAATTGTTACATGCTCTGTTTCAGGAAAAGGGAGTGATCTGTTTCTCTCTGCCCTAAAGAGAGCAATCTTCTCTAGATGTACTGTGATCTCTTCTCTGAAAATAAAACTGATAAGTTTTATTTAACATTCACATTGTACCATGACACCAAACCTAGAACTTTCATGCACACGATGTGATGAAGAGGTAGATTATATCCATTGATATTTTCAACATTTTCCACTCTCTATTTCTCATCCTGTCTTAGAGTTGATCTTTGGTGATTAGATGCCCTGAACTTCTAAGAAAATCCTAGTTAAAGGCTCAGGGTTCTCAGGGTCATCACTAATGACTACTGTTATCATTGCTGACATAAACTTATGAACTACTAAACAAGCTTAACATAATTCACATGAATCAAGACGTCAGATAGGGGCACTTATCCTATCTCCCATTTGACTTATAGGTCTCATATTTTCTTCCTTTATAAAAGGGGCCATCATATCAGTTGAAAATTGAACTGTGGCTTAAAGTCAAGTGGTGACATCAATTAAAACTATCCTTGGATATTTATGAATGCAATGCTCAATTTATCACCTAAAAACTATGTATCATAGGAGAAAAAGCTAAGCCACCAGGAATCTATAGGGGACCATGTTAAATACAAACAAAAGAGGGCAGGAAATGGAGTGAAAGAGGGAACAGGTGATACAAAGTATTGGAGAAGAAGAACAAAAGGGAGTGATGGCTTAGGTTACTGACTTCGGAAGACATAACGCCTGGCGTTTAGTAGTTGTGCAATATATTTTGCAGGATTTCAAAATTCATGAAGTTTTCTTAAGATTTTCTTAGGACTTTCTTAAGAGGCAGCTAATCAATTAGGTGCTCACATAAACAAGAACAGATGCTGGCCACCGCTAAAGGAGGGATGGAAGAAGGAAGGACAAGGGATGCAAAACCACCCCTGGGTACCATGTTCAGTACTGGTGGAGGAGGGCTCATTAGAAGCCCAAACCTCATCTTCACACAATATATCTAAGTAGCAAATCCTCACCTGTACCCCATGATTTTAATATACAATACAATTTTTAAAAGAAAAAAAATAATAAACACTTGACTCTACTAACAGAATTTTTTTAAGAGAAGGTAAACTGAAAGGATATCTGGTAGACCTACAGAAATTATATTGCTATCCCCAAAGAAATGTCATGCATGTTATTTTATATTTTCTTTGTTCTACTTTTCCTTCCAAAGGATCTTACATATTTATAATCAACAGAAGCTATATTTTTAATAGCCTAATAAGATGGGTTAACGGAACAGAAAATGAGAATGGTGCTGAAGCGTGGGTCAATTTTTGACAGGGCAAAACAATTTTTTGATTGGTGTGTTTTCGAAAATGTTTTTAGATACTGACAAAGCAGAAGTTTGTCATGAAGCTAATGAAGTTAAAGTTTCAGGCCTCCTCACTTGCATAGGTTCTTTCCAAGCCCTTTTTTTCTTAACAAGGCTCCTCAAAATTGTACACGCTCCAGGCCCAAGGCATACGCGTTTACACGCAACTACTGACAGACATAGCAAAACTGACCCAATTCGATTTTAGCACTCATTGTACATGTTCACGAAGCTAGTTCTAATGCTTTTGAAATATAGTGAGAGCTAGTTTGTGACTACCAAAGGGAAATTTCCTGCTGTGAAGCTACTATTACCCACATTCGTCATGTTTCCGACTTCACAAATTAATTTCAGAAAAACTATTAACGTTCTCTCAAATGTCTTCCCTGTACTTTTCCAACATAGCATTTTAGAGAGTAGTGGAGTACCAATGTTTATCCAAGAACTTCAGATCATCTTTATACTTTGTTTTTATAATAATCATGACAATAGTGTTGAAATAATTAACAATTATTGAGGGATTACGATGTGCCAGTCACTATGCTAAACTATTTCACATGCATTGCCTTATTCAATCTAATTTTTTAAAAGTAACATTTGATCTTTAGAATCACTACCATCCAGAGGTCCCTGACCTGATCTCCTGGCACTGACTGCCATTGCCAGGCACCCAGGGGAACCCCACTTAGGACAGCATTGCCTTTTCATTAAAATCAAAATTTTAAAATGCATACTTCTGATCTTTTCAGCAGCATGTCAGCCCCTTGAAGGCAGGGATCATTGTATATCACTGTTGTCTCCCTTACAGCATTTAGCAAAATGCCTTGCACAAGCAGATGCTGGTGGAGTCCTCAGAGAATCACTGTCTCCAAGTGTTCCTTCCAACTTGACCAAATCCTAGGCTCCCAATTCTTAGGCTTATTTATTGTCATGGAAGATGCCTGTCCTATTTCCCACAAATCAGGGTTTCTACTGTGACTAGTTTATCAAGAAAACAAGCTTTTCTTTACTCTCTACACTATCACACACCACTTCTGGTATCCAGATGTGTGGGAAGTTTTTCCACAATAATTCAACTCAGTTCTCTGGCAGACACCAAGTGGGTATCCTGTAATTCAATTCCATTCAACTCTGACTCTCCCTTCCTAGAGTTAGCATCAGATCCCACAAGTTAAGTGTTCAGTCCCACAAGACAGGTGCAGGTTGTCACGTGTGCTTCAGACTGACCAGTGATATATCAGAGGTTCCCACAACCCCTCCCTTGGGTTTGGTCAAAAGAACAGTTTATTGACTAAATTATGGATTGTTATAAGAGGATACGATTCAGGAGCAGTCAGGTGGAAGAGATACAGGGGTCAAGGTATGTGGAAGGGGCCGTGAACCTTCCTTGTCCTCTTCAGGTGGACATTCCTCAGTACCTCCATGTGTTCAGGAACCTGGAAACTCTCCAAACACCACTTTTGGGGGGTTTAGGTAGGCTTCATTATGTAGACACAATGGATGAGATCATTGGCCATAGTAACTGGCTCAACCTCCCACCCCCTTCCCTTCCCCGGCATTCTAATCACTGTGTCAGTTCCCCTGACAACCAGTCCTCACCCAGTGGTTTCCCCCAAATCAACTCATTAACATAAGCTCAGTTGTGGTTGCAAGGGACTTATGGGCTGGCCTCAGTGCCTCACACCTGTAATCCCAGCGCTTTGAGACCACGGCAGGAGGATCACAGGAGTTTGAGACCAGCCTGTGCAACAAGGTGAGACTCTGCCTTTACAAAAATTTTTAAAAAGTAGCTGGGCTTGTTGGCATGCGTCTGTCATCCCAGCTACTCAGGAGGCTGAGGTGAGAGCATCACTGAGCCCAGAAGTTCAAGGCTGTGGTGATCTATGGTTGCACCCACTGTACTCCAGCCTGGGGGACAGAGTGGGACTCTGTCTCAAAGAGAGAGAGAGAGAAGAAAGGGACTTTTTATGAATAACAAAAAGACTGTTGGTTCACCTTCATTGCTAGGAGCTTTTGCAGGACTAGAGGACAAAAGACCAAATATAGCAAAAGATGTTCCCATCACTGTACTCACTCGTATTACTAAGGAAATCACAAGAGGTTTGGGAGCTCTGTGCTAGGAATGAAGATGAAGACCAAATATATATTTCCTATAAATCACACAACCACACTATCAGCAGAGTGACAATGTTCAGCAGGTGGACCTGCCCTGCCTCTGGGCACTCACATGAGTCCTTGGGCATTACCCTACAGTCTAGCTGATGTGTCTTAGGAGTCCGTATATCCCTGCATATATCAGAAAATCACAAGGAAATTCACAACACATTGCTAGGAAATACACTCACAGTTTCTGTAGCTGTCCAATGACAGCTGCTGAATATCTACCTCACTGCAGGTAGAACATAGACTGTATTGATGAGCTCACACTTCCTCTCTCTTAGGAATAATTTGAAGGGCACAAAGATAGATCTAAAATGCAGCAAAGCAGGTGAGTGCATACAAAACTTCACATAGCTATCACTTTCAAGGGAATAAAGTAAAGGAGAAATAGACGTATGAATTCTTCATACATCCTTAGGAAAAGATTCAGACATTTTTTTTTAACCATGCAATCTCTGAAAACTAAATTCAAGAATACGCAGTTAATACAGGAGATTCAGACCTAGGAAAGGGATGGGAAAGCAAGTGGCTTTCATTATTTCTAACAGACTGTGTGCTTTAGAATTCCAATTTATTTAGCTGCCCCTACAAGCATTAATGGTAAGTTTTCGTGTACGTACATGTTGCTAAATTTTCTAACTCTATGTTTAATAGTGGGAACTTGCACAGGGTGCCTGCTACGTTTGTACCCATTTTTTTCTGAAAGAATTTTAGGTATGTTGAAGAATTCTCACTATTTCACCAAAAAAGCCAGCCACATGGTCATTAAAATTTTCTGTGGCATTTAAACTTAATATGACTAAGACTTGGTTATAAAATAAAATAGCAGTCCATATTGGGAAACCTTTTAAAAAGCTGAATGAACCTTTTTATTCTACATACATCAGACTCTTAATGGCTTTTCAACAGTTTAGGCCATTTTGTGAAATTACCACAGCTGCTTCACATTAGCGCAGAGGTTTTGTTATAAAGGATAGCGTACAAACTGCTAAGTCAAACTCCATCGCCCCAAAGTCGATTTTGTTATTTATTCCTTATGGGTCTTATGATTTGCTTTGTTTTCTACTTAACGAAGACTTTCCAGGAATTTTCTAAAGTAAAAACAAAACAAAAAAAGAAATCTATAGTGTGTTCTCAATGAAAGCACCCGAACAATTCAATTATTTATTGAGTGACTAATCATAACTGGCAATAGGCCTATTAAATATCAGAATATATCCTCAGAACTTCTAGAATCCCAGCATGCCATTTCCCTGAAGTTGCAGAAACAAGAAAAATACTCCAGCCCAAATACATTGTTTTGCAAAAGAGAAAAATTAATATTGAATATAGCTCTTTTTTTACTTTAACCTCAAAATTCACACACACACACACATACACACACACACACACACGATTGAACAACAAACTAGTTTTATTATTGAATATTCAGAATACTGTTTTGAAGTGGGCCCATGAAAACTGTGAGCAGAACCACTTCACAAGTAGAACACTGAAGGAATACCTTGCTACTTTTTGCAGCCCATATAGCATTTTACATGTAAAGCCAAAGAAAACCTTTACAATGGTTTAATACGGGCTTAATAAGACCTACAAGGCCTTGTTATTTCTTCGTGCAGAAAAAAACTCCCTACTTTTAACCTAGATTTCTTTGATTTGAGTTAAAGTTGCTTCAATCATAGGACAAAAATTAATAAATCGTTCTTAGTCATGTGATTAAATCCTACTGAGATCTGTCCTTAAGCCAGTAAATAAACTTGTGGTTTCAAAGTGTTATAATTTCTGAGGAAAGTAAAACTTTGTTAAAATTCACATGCCCTCAGTTTGGGAAATGGTCATTGGTAGCTATACAGTAGCCAAAACAGCTATTCTTTTCTTTTATTCTGAAGAATTTAATTCGTTGGCTTACATTGATAACATTACCTAAATTTAGTAAAGGGCTAAATTTGAGATTAAATATTTCCCACATGGATCTCAAAGACTTTCACAAGTACTAACGGATTTTTCTAATGGCCATGGATGAAAAAAAATATAGTAGGTACTGAAGAAATATTTATAGATTTAATTCCTGTTTTATGAAAATAATTCTGTATCCATCTGTAAACTGGAAACAATTAAACGAGTGTTTGGGAGGATCTAACCCTATGAATTAGATCAAGTACAGGACCAGGCATGTCAACAATTACAAAACGTAGTGGAGTAGATGAGGGTGTGGGAAGAGAAAGAGATGAAATGAAGACAAAATAAAAGAAAGGACAAAAGGCAGGATGGAAGGAAGAGAGGGAGAAATGAAGAAAGGAAGGAAGAAAACTGAACCTCAAATGCTCACTTTGAAGGCTCCCTATAGACACTGTCGCAGAAAGGCAAGAAGTTTGTAGTTTTCTACATTTATATGTGACTAGTTACACTTCTCCATATTTGACTGTTTCTTTTCTCATACATAAAAATATACTGCATATAAGCTATAATGACATTATTACATATATACACACACATTCAGCATCTTTTTTCCCCCTAACATTTATATGTATGGGGAAAAGAAAAAAGGGTAATACGTATATACAAACCAAAATTTTTAGAAGTGAAACGTGAAAATTTTTGTTTGTTTTACTTTGGACATCTGTTCTTATAAACCACAATAGTATAATTATATTCAAAAGAGAAGTTCAATAAGTCAATTCTAAGTTTGGTTCTTCATTTCTATAGCCTTAAGTGCTCTCTGAAGTCTTGTTCATTGAAGATTTCACTGGTCAACATTTTTTGCTACTAGAAATCCTATACACTAGAATACTATACAATAGAAACCAACAGGATATAGTGTCATCCCTTGGCATCTGCAAGAGATTGGCTCCAGGACTTCCAGTGGATACCAGAATTCAATGATGCTCAAGTCTCTGGTATAAAATGGTGTAGTATTTGCATATAGCCTGTGCATAAACACTCCTGTATACTTTAAATCATTTCTAGATTACTTATAATACCTAATGCAATGTGATCGTTATGTTGCAATGTTGTGCTGTACTTTTTTAGTTTGTATTTTTTCATTGATGTATTGTTTTTTTGGTAAATGTTTTTGGTCTTTGGTTGGTTGAAGCTATGAATGTGGAACGCATGACTAGGGAGAATTGACTGTGTATAGATTATATAGAAGGAGATTTATTATGCAAGAGTAGTTCACAAAATTATGGAGGCTGGGAAGTACCATGATCTACCTCCTGCAAACTGAAAGCCCAGTTCCAGCCGACCCAAAAGGCCCACAGACCCAAGTCCTGGCTCAAGCACTGAGAACAAACTTCCTCTTCCTCTGCCTTTTGGTTCTACTTGGACCTTCAGTAGATTGGCTGATGCTGCTCCATCTAGGGAAGAGCCACCTGTTTTACTCAGTCCACCAATTCAAATGCTGATCTGTTCGGAAAACACCCTCACAGACATGCCAAGAAATAATGTTTGACCAGCTATCTGAGCACCCCTTAGCCTAGTAAGTTGACACACTGAAATTAATCATCACTGCATGTGAATCAAATTAGCACATATCTCATATGCAATATCACAGTATGACTTAATTTTTTGTAAACATAATAATGTTTGTCATCTATAAATAAATTATCATAGTACAATTTCTACAATCTTGTGCTTTTAAAAAAATCAAGACTAAATAGAAATTTTGTATACTTTGCAGATTGTTTTTTCTTGGTTAACATGTGTTGAAATTATCTTTAAGCAAAATACAGATATGAAATCATATTTTGAGTTAAGCCAAAAAATAAAAAATGGGAAAAAAGAAACCCCTCTTCATTATTATGGCTATCAAGAATACCATGAGGTTTCTTGGCATGTTTCAATCAAAATTATTTAATATTATAGTCTCAGAGAGAAAATGAAGCCAAATTTAATTTTTAAAGAATGCTTAGTGATAATTGAACTCTACTCGAGCACAGAAATTTTGATGTTATAAACAAATGCTATCTTAATTCTACAAAGATTACTTATATTTGTAGTAATTGGCAAGCCTACTGCTCTTTTTAAAAATATAATATTTAATAAATATTTCTTGTGATAAGCAGAAACAGTTTGTACTTTCCAGATGTTGTTAAATATACAGAGGCTAGAACATTTCAATGTTCATGAAGTTATTTTTTTGTACTGATACAAATACTTCTATCTTTTCTATTCACTTTCCATTCCTTCAAGTATTTAGTAGTGGTGTTATCAATTAAGTGATCTTTTGGGGGTTGTAAGGAGAATTTAGAGGTGATAAGGAATATTATTTATAATGCAAACAGGCTTGCATTGTCAAATCATTCTCCAGCATAAAAATGAATAGATATAAAAAGAGAAAAGAAAAGAAGGAGAGGAGATTGCCTTGAATTAAACATTCACTGTATGTCAGAGACAAATCATTTTGTTTGCAAAAAAAATTATGAATCACATAATAAAATTTGACCTTTGTGCTTTTACTTTTTTCTAAACCCTAAAAACTGCAGCCACTACAACCAAATGTAATATTCTTATTAGGAGTAGAATTGTCTGGTCATCTGGTAAGTCTGTGCTTACTTTTTGAGAAACTGCCAAGCTGTTTTCCAAAAATGACTGTTTCATTTTATATTCCCACCAGCAATATTTGTTTGTTAACATGAAAACTTGGAATTGTTTGAAATATTTTGTTTAAAATATTTTGCTATAGCATACATACACTAAAGCATGCTAATCTTAAGTGTGCAACACAATAATTCATATATCTATTTTTACATATATCTTATATAAATGGTGATTTTAAATTTTATATTTCATAAAATATATTTTTTATTTAATGCATATTTAATATATTTTATATCATCTATATTTATATAAGTATTTTCTTTTATATTTATTTCATTATATAAAAATAAATCTATCTTGTAAAGATATATATATCACGTGATATATATATATATATATCTTTATCACATCTTAGATGCAGGAAGAGATTATTTCCAACAACCCAGAAGTTACCTCATGCCTCCCCGACCCCCCCGCAGAGGCCATAATTCTGATGTCTATCCCCACTTTTTATTGTACTTTATATAAATAAAATAACATAGTATTTAGTCTTTTGAGCCTAGTTAACTTAAAACATTATTTAAGTATAACTACAATTCGGTGGTTTTTTTAATACCTTCACAAATTTGCACAGTCATCACCGCTATGTAATTCCAGAACATTTTTATCACCCCAAAAAGAACTCTGTGCCTCTTAGCAGTTTTGCCTGTTCTCTTCTTCCCCTAATCCCTGAGAACCTTTAATCTACTTTGTCTCCATGAATTTGCCCACTCTAGGTATTTTACATAAATGGTATCATACAATATGTAGACTTTTGTATCTGCCTTCTTTAATTTTCAGTAATGTTCATTCATATTGTAGCTTGTATCAGTGCCTCATTCTCTTTTATGGCTGAATAGTATTTC
The DNA here is from genome assembly GCF_000164805.1 of Carlito syrichta. NCBI lineage: Eukaryota > Metazoa > Chordata > Mammalia > Primates > Tarsiidae > Carlito > Carlito syrichta. The sequence goes on along the minus strand of NW_007247038.1, from coordinate 238,233 downwards.
ACTATAAGGATACACCATATATGTTTATCCATTCACCTATTGATGGGCACTTGGGTTATTTATTTGGGGTTATTAGGGACACTTATATACAACTTTTTTAAACACATAAGTTTTCAATTATTTCTTGGATAGAATTCTACTTAGGAATAGAATTGTCTGGTCATATGATAAGTCTGTGCTTACTTTTTGAGAAACTGCCAAACTGTTTTCCAAAAATGACTTTCATTTTATATTCCCACCAGCAATAAATAGAGGGTTTCCATTTCTCTCATCTTCATTAACATTTGTTATTGTCTGGGTTTTTTTTTTATTATTATAGCCATCTAGTATGAAGTCGTATCTCACTGTGGTTTTGATTTTTGTTTTCCTAATGACTAAAGACTCTGAGCGCTTTCTTATGTGCCTATTAACCATATTAGTCTTGTATATATCCTCTTTTGAGATATGCCCACTCAAATAATTTGTTCATTTTTGTTTGTCTAACCCAAGGTCATCAAGAGTTACTCCTATGTTTTCTTCTAAGAGTTATAGTATTTAGCTCTTGTATTTTGGTCTGTGACCCATTTTAAGTAAATTTGTATACACAGTGCAAGACAGGGGTCTAATTTTATTATTTTGCATGTATAAAACTAGTTGTTCCAGACCATTTGTTGATTATTTATTTACTCCCTCAATTGCTGTACTTCCTTTGTTGAAAATTATTTGACCCTAAAGTTAAAGGTAGACTTCTAAACTCCCTTATTTTGTTGTTCTATATGTCTATCCTTATGTTAGTACCATACTCTATTGATCACTGTTACTTTGTAGTAAATTTTGAAATCCCCCAAATTTGTTACTCTTCTTCAAAATTGTTTTTGCCAATTTTGAGTCCCTTGATTTCCATATGAAGTTTGTCCATTTCTTAAATATTAGTGTAAAGAGCAAGTGAGATTTTGATAGGGATTTTGTTTAATCTGTACATCTATTTGTGGAGTATTGCCACCTTAATAAAATTATCTTTCAGTCTAAGAATGTGGATATTTTCTGTGTATTTAGGCCTTCTCTAATTTATTTAAGTGATGTTTGCATTTTAGTATGTAAGTATTTTACCTCTTTTGTCAAAATTATTCCTTAAAACTTATTATTTTTTATGCCACTATAGATGGAATTATTTTCTCAGTTTCATTTTTGGGTTGTTTATTACTCGTGTATAGAATTATAATTAATTTTTCTGTATTACAGTTGTATCCTGCAACTTTGCTAAACTAGTTTATTAGTTCTGATATGTTTTTTAGTTGATTCCTTAGGATTTCCTGCATACAAGATCATGCCATCTACAAATAGAATTTTGCAGTTTGTTTCCATCTGTTGACTTTTATTTCTTTTGCTTGTCTAATTTTCTGGCTAAGACCTCCAGTACAATGTTGAATAAAAGAAATGAAAGTAGACATTATTGTCCAGATTTTAGGTGGAAAGCTTCCAGTCTTTAACCACCAAATAAAGTGTTTAGCTGTAGGAATTTCACAGATGATCTTTATAAAGTTGAGGAGTAACTCTCTACTCCTAGTTTGTTAGGTGTATTTTTTAAATTATGAAATGACATTGGATTTTGTTCAATGACTTTTTTGCATTCCAAGATTATCATGTGATTACATTCCTTTTTCTGTTAATGTGGTGTATTGCATTGATTGATTTTTGTATATTGAACCAACTTTTCTTCCCACTTGCTCATGGTATATATATTCCTTTTTATATGTTTTTGAACTTGGTTGCTATTGTTTTATTGAAGACTGTGAGAACAAACTTTGGTTTTAGCAATTTTCCCTGTGATTTTTTTTTAGAATTCTCTATTTCATTTCTTTCTAGCTAATCTTCAGTATTTTGTTTCTTCTGCTTGCTTTGGGTTTATCTCTCTTTTTTTCCCTACTTTCTTAAGATGAAAGTTTATGTTATTGATTTTTTTAATACAGGTTTTTAGTTATACATTTCCTTGTAAATACTGATTTAGCTGCACCCCACAAATGTTGGTATACCGTTAACCCGTAAGCATCACAAGGATTAAGGGTGCCACCCCACCCCTATGCAGCTGAAAATCTTCATATATCTTTGACTCTCCAAAATCTTAACTATTAATAGTATACTGTTGACAGAAACCATCCTACTGATAACATAAACAGTCCACGAACACATATTTTGCATGTTATATATATTATATGCTGTATTCTTACAATAAAATAAGCTAGAGAAAAGAAAATGTTATTGAGAAAAGCAAAAGGAAGATAAAATATATTTGCTATTCATTAAGTGGGAGTGGATCATCAGAAAGGTGTTCATTCTCGTCATCTTCAGGTTGAGTAGGCTGGGGAAGAGGAGAAAGACGAGGAGTTAGCTTTGCTGTCTTGGGGATGGCAGAGGCAGAAGAAAACCCACATACAAATGAACTCACAGTTTAAGCCTGTGTTGTTCAAAGATCAACTGTATTGTGGTATTTGTTTTCACTTATATCAAATAATTTTTTTCTAATTTTCTAATTTCTCATGTGATTTCTTCTTTAGTATGTACTCTCTTGCTTCTAGCTTCTTTGTTTATCAGTATATCTGGAGAGATTCATGTTTGTAACAGCAGTGCATTTTTTAACTGATATTTCATATTCCATTTAACGAATGTATTTCAAGTATTATCTACTATTGGTGGACATTGGAGTTTTTAAAACATTTTCCCTCTATCTTGAATAAAGCTGACATGTCTTTTAGTGGGTATACAAGACACATTGTCTTAAATACATTTTTAGGAGTGAAAATGCTGGATCAGGGTAGGCATTGTTTTAATGTCACCTCCTGCGAGTCTATGATTCCTATTGTGGAACTCAATAGCTTAAGCTCTAAGCAAAAAAATATGAATGACTGTAACTAAAGTATCTGAGAAATTTTATCTGAACCCTTCAACTTTGCTTGCTAAATACTTGGGGAGCATAATGCAATTAAGTTTTTATACATGTATGTGTAATTGGTCTATTCTTGTGAGAGTGATTTGGGATGGGTATTTATTTTGAAAGTTTTCACTTGTTCATTAATGTTCAGCCAACAGATACATGAAAAAAATGCTCAGCCTCATTAATCATCAAAGAAATGCAAATTAAAACTACACTGAGATACCACCTAACTCCAGTCAGGATGGCCATAATCAATAACTCAAAAAACAACAGATGCTGGAGTGAATGCGGGGAAAAGGGAACACTTCTATTCAGTAGGTAAGAGTGTAAGCTAGTACAATCTCTGTGGAAAACAGTGTGAAGATTCCTAAAAGATCTAAAAATTGACCTCCCATATGACTCAGCAATCCTCATTCTGGAAATATACCCAGAGGAACTCAAATCATGCTACAAAAAAGATACCTGCACACGCATGTTTATTGCAGCATTATTCACAATAGCAAAAACATGGAACCAATCATGCTGCCTATCGAAAGTAGACTGGATTTTTTAAAATGTGGTACTTATACATGATGGAATATTACACAGCCATAAAGAAGGACAAACATATGGACTTTGCAGCGACTTGGATGGATTTAGAGTCTATCATACTCAGTGATCTATCACAGAAACAAAGAACAGAGTACACATGTTCTCACTCATAAGCAGACCTTGAACAATTATCACAATACTATAAGAAAGGGATTGGCAGCAGTGGGAAACTACCAGAGGAGAGGGATGGGATTAGCAGTTGAGGGAACCTGCCAGGGGAGGGAGGGCACACCTCATCAACAAGGGCACCTGCATAATGAACATTTGTATACCTAACCCTAAATTGTACCCCACATCTTTAAAATAAAAGATTCAAAAGTTAAAAAAAAGGACAAACATGTAATTAGCAGCAACTTGGATAGCTTTAGAGTCTGTAATACTCAGTGATCTATCACAGAAACAAAGAAATGAGTACCACATGTTCTCACTCATAAGCGGACCCTGAACAATTATCATAATATTATAAGAAAAGGATTGGCAATAGTGGGAAACTGCCAGAGGAGGGAGCTGGAGGGGGGCACAATTCATCAATAAGTGTACCTGATCTCAAATCAGGTGATGTGGGGAGCAAAGTGAGGCCCAAACTTTACCTGTGCAATGACCATTTGTATACCTAACCCTGAATTGCACCCTATATCTTTAATATAAAAATTTAAAACTATTTTAAAGTAAACTTAAAATTGTGTACTGTTTGCTTTAAGTTTGATGTTAAGTTGAAAGAAAGCTACGAAAAGAGCTTACATTCATATGTAGATACTGGTTTTACTTTTAACTGTTGTCCATCTGACATAATAAAATATTAATAGACTTAGGGGATGAATATCCAGAGTAGTTAAAAATTATTAGAACAAGAGTACAAGGTCAGTAAATGTAACAAGTATAAGCCATGTGGTAACTGGATCTTATGTTTACATAAAAGCAACAGCAGCATATCAAAGGTGCATCATCAAACTTGCTCATAGAATGTCTATGTGTGAAAATAGAAATTTAACACACTCCCTTTGCCCTGGAGACCAAGGTGCCTTTTCACTGTAACAGGTTAGAAACAGGAAACATTTTAGTTTCTTGTATTTTCTTGGTGAAAATAATGTGAGTGTGAGTGAAAGCTTCTACTTTCAGTGTATTTGAAAGTTCATTTAGTTTTCACTACACACAAAAAAAAGATCTTTAGAAATGAAAGTTGATGAAAGGAAGCATACAGTTAAGACTACCTCCAAGTTATCATAATGATTGCAACATTTTTCCCAGAAGAACCTCTCAGGAAAAGTCTCTATCTAATCACAAAATCCAAATGGTCTTTTTTATTGTACTTTTTTGTCTCTGACCAGGAGGGTGTGTGGGAAAATAACCAAAATGTTCCTAAGGAGAAGATCATTTGGGACAGAAAAATGTCTTCTCAAACCACCATTATATTTTTACAGTCTTTTAATTCCTTTAGGATTATTTTGAAGACATGTGCCTTACATATTCATTAAAACTAACATGATTAACATTTTACTTTGCACTTTGTTAATACTTTCAGTGCTTCTTTATAAGAACTCTTGAAATTTACCCTAGATTGTATCATTGTTTTGTAATGGCAGCAACTAATAACTTGTATTCCAGGCTTTGTTAATCTCATTGGGTTTTCTACTGTATGTTTCCTGTAAAATTGTAGAATGGATGAAAAAAATAAATTAAGCCAGGAGAGATGGAAAATTTATTTACCTAAAAGCAAACCATCATGGGAAATGTCCCAAAATTTGTCTCTTAACAGTAGTTCTTCTGTTCTTAAGATGGGTAAATGAGTCGATTTTGAGACATACACAGGTGATTCTTTTATTAGTTGTCTATAACATAGATAACACATTTTTGGAAAAATTATTCTTAACTACAATAATGTCTCACCTAACCAAGTATAAGATAACAAGACAGATGTTGCTATCATAGACTTTATTATACTCTTCTTCGTAATTTTCAGCCAACAGTATTTGTTGAGACCATTAGAAAATACCAGAGAAAAGAAAATAATAAAAATTTCCATTGCCTTTCATAGCCAACATCTGTGTGCTTCTAGTGTCAATGTTCATATCAGCAGAAACCTGATGTCAACAAAGTTGACTTCTATCTGTCCTTTCTAGAAATCCAACAATTTAACAGACCAAGGATTCTTTTTAAAGTGTGTAGCTTTCCCAAATTCAGATTTCCCACAGCCCAAAGTCTTATTTTGAAGCGTCCTAAATATTTTCTAAATACAATTTCAAAGAACAATAACAAAAATATATACCCAATTAAGTAAGACTTTGTTGAAGCCATGCACTCTGAAAATGTTCAAGCCTAATTGTGCTTGGAGAAGAAGGAATTTTAAGTGATGATTTGCCAAATAATATCATCCAGGAAATGAAGTCTTATTATTGTGTACAAATAATATTATATTTTGCTTGTAAACATCCTGTTCTCAGAAGTTTTTAGAAACTCATAATGAAAAACATCAAAGAATTCATGTAGTCCAATTTTCATTTATCATTAGATAAGTAGTTATCCAATCCTGACTTCCACACTTCCTACAATGGGAAATTTACTATTTATTATCGACTCAAATTTTTAGAAACTTTTTTCTTACATATTTTTAAAATTTGCTCTTGTATTTTTATATTTATTAAGACCAATCTCCTTATAATTTATTCTCTTTGATATTGTTTCGGCTTTCTGGAAATATTAGCAAAAACAACCACAAAAATAATCACTACTTACTGAAGACTTAATAAGTGCCAAGCAATAGGCATTTCACATAGATTTCTTCACTTAATCCTTATGACTATGCTGAGTTGTTAGTTTTTATCATCCCTATGTTTCCTTGATAGTAAAAAATGCTTTCTAGAGATTAAATAACTGTGTTTCGAACTCAAATGTGAAAAAGCTAAAATTTTCACCATATTGCTATATCAGATAATAGTCTTGTAAATATTTAAAATCAGTGATCATATCTCTGTAAGTCTACTATTTTTTTCAGCTAAATGTACTGAACTTCATCCACCATGTCTCCTGTGTCAGTGTTTCTATGATTATTCTATTCTATCCACTCAACTCTTCATGTATTCAGTTTGCCAATATCTCAATATAGCAAACTACCCGGAAGTAAGCACCATGTTCTGAAACTAGTCTAGGTGAGCATATTAAGGTCTAGGTGAAGATAATAAAACTTTCCTTTCTCCAGATATTAATGCCTCTAGTAATAGAGACCATTGCATAATTTCCAAAGCCTCATGATAGAATTAAATATAGACAGCAAAAATTCTTAAATCTCTTTAATAGATTCTGCTGTTTAATCATCGTTCCCCAGCTTGTATCTGTACAATTGACCCTTTAAGCAAAAATATAGGTCTACATATTTTCATGTCGATTTCTATTGCATTTTTAATTTATTTTAGATTCAGAGGGTACACACACATATTCGTTATATGTACATATTGTATAGTAGTGGAGATTGGGTCCCAGATGACCCATTGCCCAGATAGTAAACACTGTGCCCTAAAGGTACTTTCTGAATCCTACCCCCCTCCCCCCTTATCGGTGTCCCCAGTGTCGTCATTTCCATCTTTGTGATCATTTAGCTCTCACAAATGAGTAAGAACATGTAGTGTTTATTTTTCTGTTTCTGAGTCAGTTTACTTGACTCCTTCCGTGTTGCCCCAAAGGAAATGATTCCATTCTTTTTTATGGCTATGTAATATTCCATGGTGTATATATATAATACTTTCATTATCTATTGAACAGTTGATGGGCATTTAGGTTGATTTCTATTAAATTTTAAATTTGTCATTATTCATCTATTAAGTCTAACTTGTGGAAGTTATTTTAAATAATGAAAATAACATCTCCTGTAGTTGCTATTCCTCATAGCTTAGTTAGTCTAAAATTTGATAGTAGTTTATCTGTGTGTATATTCAAATAAATGCTTGAAAGTGAACAAGGCAACTATAATAAAGTAAAACAAAATCCTTGTAGAGAACAATTCCATATCTACACCACACACACAGACACACACAGAAACTAACACACACACACACACACACACACACAATCTTTTTTCAGAGAAGTGACAAAGTCAACTTGGACATTCAAAAAACTGACCAGAACATGAATAGTTGATGGCTGGATGGATGGGTGTGTCAATGGATGGCTAATAGGACTCTGAGGGAGTGATATTTTGTTAAGTAAGGTGGTGAGATACCAAGGACAACAGTTCACCCTTAGTCTAAATAAGACATCTAAGAAAGACCCACTGTATAAGATACCCCTTCTCTCTGCCAAATATTTATGTAGAAGAGAAAAGTTAGGGAAATAATGAAAATTATTTTTCCTTAGCTTGGCCCACATTTCTGACTAAAAAAGTGTATAATCCCTCATGCAACTAAATAATGTTTCATCCAAGAACTACAGATCTCCCTCTCTAAAAGAATTGTCCTCATACTTCACTATCAACAGTTCTTATTTCCAATCCCATCCAAGGAAAACAGGCCTATAAAAAGTCCTTCATTCCATTCCCAGAGCGTAGGTGTGTGTGTGTGTGTGTGTGTGTGTGTGTGTGTGTGTGTGTGTGTTTGGCACAACTGGAGGAAGAGTTTTCAAATATTAGAAAGGGAAATATAAATTATTGAACACCTAGTGGGCCAATAAGTTTAAATATGCAACAAATGGGATCTTATGGCATTAACTGGACAGGTGATGAGATGAGAATAGAAAAACTTAATTACATGTTTGAAGCAGCATTCTTTTCTGTGAGAAATAGTCTTTATTTTAAATATTAAGATAAAATTACTCCTTTATGTCTAGGTAAACCAACCCAATATGTTTTATATATGCTAAAATCTAAGTAATTGTCATCTGGAAAAAAAAGAAACATAAAAACATGTCACCTAAGAAGCTAAGCCACTCCTTCTAGAAAGTTGACTAGTTTCTTAGTGGTTGCCCATTCCTCTGAAAGCAGAAGGAAAAATGATAATCATAGTATAGTATAGTCCTCACCATAAACTGCTTATCATTATTATCATTAAGAAATGTTTATTTCCTAAGTATCAATTCAGAATTTCATATATATATGGACCAAGGAAAACAAAAAAATTGTGCATTTATTCTTACATGTTTAAACTTCAGTCACTTTTGAAGTACTCTCCGTTTGATGCAACACCCCTATCAGGACGCTTTTCCACTGCTCAAAAGTTTTTGAACACATCAGTTTTGATGCCTTTTAGTGCTTCTGCCAGTTTTTGTTTCACCTCTTCCATATCGACAACATGTTTCCCTTTGAGGACTTTTTTCATCTGTAGAAACAAAAATAAGTCACTTGGGACAAGATTGGGTGAATTAAAAGGGTGGGGCATGGGGATCATGCCATGACTGGTAAAAAAAAAAAAAAAAAAACTGCTAAACACTGAGTGGCAGTGTGGACGGGTTACTCATAAATCAACCATTATGAAATGGGCAAATGCTTTGAAAGACCCTCCAAAAAAAATTCACTGAAGCCGGATGCAGCCTCTCACAACAATGCTAACACTGATGCAAATGGGTTCCTAGAATACTTACCTAGTGAGGGAAGCTTGTGCTATAAGAAGCCTACCCTCCAAAAAATAATTCTGTTTTTGGGGATCCATCAAAAACATGTAAGAATAAGTGCACAATTTTTTATAAATAAATTTTATTTTTTATTTTCTTGGTCTCCGTGTGTGTGTGTGTGTGTGTGTGTGTGTGTGTGTGTGTGTGTGTGTGTGTTATTATATAGCAGAAAAAAATGTAGGCCTAGTGTTCACCTTCATATGAAGGAAAATCTGACTACTGGAAAAATATTGACATTAGAATATTACATTCTATTAGGAAACTTATGCTTACACTACTTTACACTAGAGACAGGAATGCAATGTATTTCCCCATGACATTGTAGAGTTTTCATGTCTCATCTTTCTAGATACAGTTAAATTCTAGAGCAGATCTGAGGACTTGAAGATGTGGCAGAAAGAAAACATCTTCCCCTCTCGACACAATGAGTTACTGAATTTGAAATGAGGAACTGAATTTGAAATAGATTCGATTACTCCAGGCCTGTCTTCCTGTGAGCAGTAGGGTGACCCTGTGACCTGACAACAGGAACAGAGGCAGGAGCTTAGGCTCTGCCTCAGTGAGGCAAGCCAGGAGCTTGGTAAAAATGACCTCCACTAGAGAGCCCTGTTGGGGGACAGCCTTGAGAACATTCTCTTCTAGATGTTAGTTTCAGTTTCTTTTCTTTCTTTCTTTTTTTGATTGCTGAAGTTTCCATTCATTTCCCCCAAGTGTTCAACAATATCTAATTAAGAGTTGTAAACTGTGTGTGTGGTTCACACCTGTCATCCTAGCTGCTCAGGCGGCTAAGGTGGGAGGATTGTTTAAACCCAGGAGTTCAAGATTGCAGTGAGCTATGATGGCGCCACTGGACTCTAGCCGGCTCGAAAGAGCAAAGTTCCCTTCTTTAAAACAAATAAAAAATAAATGTCTGCTTTTCAAAAGACAATGTTAAGAAAAAGAAAAGACAAACCAAAGACGAGGAGAAAATTTTTCAAAGCATATATTTGATAAAGAGCTTGCATCCTTAATATATAAAGAACCCTTAGAAATAATAACAACAAAAACAATAATAACAAAAAAATTAACGAGCAAAAGATTTAAACAAACACTTCAGCAAAAAAGTTATACAGATGGTCATAAACATATGAAAAGATGATAAGCATCGTTACTAAGGAAATGTCAAGAAAAACCACAGTAGGCTGGCACTATGCAATTATTAGGATGGCTAAAATGAAAAAGGCTGGTCATACCAAGTATTGTCAAGGACACAAGGAACTGGAACTCCCACAGTTTGCTGGTAGAAATGTAAAACCATGTAACTACTTTGGAAAACAGTTTTGCTATTTCTTTAAAAAATAATCTTACACGTCCCATATGACCCAGCCATTCCACTTCTTAGTACTTACCCAAGAGAAATGAAAAACATGTATCTATACAATCACTTGTCCATCCATGTTCACAGCAGTCCCACACTGGAGCAACCAACCCATTCGCCCATCAATAGGAGGTTGGGGAAATAAAATATCCATAGCAATACTCAGTAATTTTTTAAATGAACTATTGATTCATACAAAATGGGTTAAACTCAAAGCAATAATGCTGAATAAAAGAAGCCAGAGCCTCCCCTACCCCAAAATGTATATATGATGCCATTTGCAAAAAAAACCACCAATTGATTCTTAGTGAAAGAAAGCAGATTGTGGATTTGGGGTGTGGGCAGGTGGAGAGAAGCAGAGAATGGGAATGATTGCCTCGGGGTCCAAGGACACTTTAGGGAAAATGTGTAGATCCACTTAAGATAGCTTGATTTACAAGACAATTTCTCAAGTCTACATATCTTTTTCATTTCTTTTGTGTAAGTACTTAGAAGTGGAATGGCTGGGTCATGTGGGAAGTGTAGGATAATTTTTTCAAGAAATAGCAAAACTGTTTTCCAAAGTAGTTACATGGTTTTACATTCCCACCAGCAGTCTGTGGGAGTTCCAATTCCTTGTGTCCTTGACAATACTTGTTATGACCAGCCTTTTTTCATTTTAGCCATCCTAAAGCTGTATAGTGCCATGTAAGCCACTCAAATTGTATCCCTTAAATATGTGTGTGACCTATACCTCAATAAAGCATTTTTTAAAAAGAAAAAATGTTGTAAGCTGCATTCTGCTTTTCTCATGAAGAACTGAGAGCAGGTTATATGTCCCACACTTATGGTGATATTATACTTGCTGTAAGCAACAGTAACTGCAGGCAAGCCAGCTGAGATGACTTGAAAATGGTCTGAAGGAAACCAAAGACTGACAAGTCACTTTAGCTCCATGAGTGAAAACAAGGGGAAAAAAACTTTATTTAAATTGTATCTACTCGAAAAGACTGGCTCAATGCTGTGCTATGATTTTGCTTTCTTTAGGGGTTGCCCAGCGACTAGTTCTATTAAAGGAGTCAGGCTGGGACTAGGTTTAGGCAAGCAAGCTACTTGCCTTGGCCACAAAATTCAAGGGAATGCCAAAAGACTCAGGAAATAAGATAGACAACATTTTGATGCAATCGTTTTTAAAAAATTAAAATGAATGTAAAATCTATGATGACAAAATATCAAAATTGTAAATAAAGACAGGATCCATTAACAGGTGTAGGCTAAAAAAAGAAGAGAGAATAAAACTATCCGATAATTTATAGCGAGTCACCAGATTTTTTCCTGATGAACCTGTTGTTATTTTTCTTTCTTATTTTATTTTAAAGATGTGGAGTACAATTCAGAATTAGGTAGATAAGTGGTCATCATACAGGTAAAGTTGGGGCCTCCCTTTGGTCCCCACTTTGCCTGGTCAAAGTTTCAATTATGAGGCAAAAGAAAAATAAAGGGTAATATCACAACTGACATCAGAACCCCTTATAGGAAACAAAATGCTCTCTATTGGAACAAGTACCTTGTCCAGCCTTTCTGTCTATAGGATGAGAATGCTCAGAGCCTGCATGGCCAGGGAGGGTCAAAAGTAAAAAGAAGAGAACCAAAGTCTTGCTCAATACAGGGAATAATTTTCAAGTTCTCTCATCAGGCTGAAGGAGAAAAGAAAGAACAAGAAGACAACAAAGGTGATAAGCTAGGTCCCAAGGAAGAGTGACATGAAATTCCTTCAAGGCTAAAGAACCTTTAAGAACAGGGTTATCGGTGGTTCAATTGTAAATGGTCAGCTCTGTTGCTCTTGAACGTTAACTACTATCTTCAATGGCAGAAACCTTCAGAAAATTCTGCCATGTATACATTCTTGAGTAGCAGAAGAAGAGATAGATGTTGGTATTTGATGCAGCACAGTGGGTAAGAAGCTAGTTTGGTCCTCGTCCTCGCTCTCCAGTTTATTAACTAGCTTATTCACCTGGGAAAGTTAGTTAACATATCTGACCCTTTTGTCATATTGCAAAGTAGAAGAAGATTAATAAAATGAAAAATGTATGCATATGTGTATACATATTTTTCTGTGCATTGTCTGGAGCATCTCAAACTGATGGAGAAATAAAAGAAAATTTTAAAAAGATGGTAAGGCAATGCTTTATATATTAGAGAAAAATAACAACTCAATTTATTTTAACAATATGTATTAAAAACTTTTAAAGTATGTATGTCTCTTTAATTCATTGCTTCTACTTCTAGTGAAAAACGAACAAATGCAGAACTTTGTGTAAAAAATTGTTTTTGCAATACCTGGTGTGCACATACAAAAACTTATGTTGGAGAAGATATAAAGTTTATTGTAGAGATAGCTACTCAGTGACAGGGATTTCTTTTTTCTTATTTATTGAGGAAGCTTCAGGCCCTAGAAGAATATGAGGGTCACCACACACATATAATAAATGTTTATGAAATGAAGGAATAAAGTTATATATATTTTATATATATATATATATATATATATATATATATATATATATTTTTTTTTTTTTTGAATT
>NW_007247038.1:209086-225195 GCF_000164805.1 Carlito syrichta | reverse complement strand
GTTGGATTCTTACTCCATCGCCCAGGCTGGAGTGCAGTAGCACACTCATGGCCACCCCAGCATCAACTTGATGGGCTCTGGCGATCCTTCCACCTGAGTCTTCCAAATAGCCAGAACTACAGGTGTGTGCTACCATGACCGGCTAATTTTTGATTTACTGTAGAGACGAGGTCTTGCCAAGTTGCCCTGGCTAGTCTTGAACCCACTGGCTCAGGCAATCCACTTACCTCGGTCTCCCAAAATGCTGGGATTTTAGGCTGAGCCACTGAGCCCAGCCAGTTTTATATTTTTTATTTATAATGATCTTATGAATTTCTTCCATAAAAGTATAATTGGTCCAAATTTCTGATGGGTATAATTTTATTTTTTTCATCATTCTAATCTCTTTAATATACTAAATAATGATACTAAGAAAAAATTTAATTATAAAAGAAGTAACAGCCAAGTTCGGTGGCTCAGCCTGTAATCTCGCACTTTGGGAGGCCAAGGTAAGTGAATTGCCTGAACCCACGGGTTCGAGACCCGCCTGGGCGACTTGGTGAGACCTCATCTCTACAATAAACCAAAAATTAGCTGGGCGTGGTAGTGCGCGCCTGTAGTTCCAGCTACTTGGAAGGCTGAGTCGGAAGCATCACCAAAACCCAGCAGGTCGAGGTTGCAGTGGCCCTCCAGTCTGGGTGACAGAGTGAGACTCCGACTCAAAAAAAAAAAAAGAAAAAAGAAATAACAGAACTCTATTTTTATCTGATTTTCATAGTAATCCCTCCATTTATTTGCTGTTGAACGTGATGCAATATTCCTCTCCTGAGGAGTCAGAAATATACATCACCTTGCTAAAGTTTCTAATAAGTCAAAGAAAATAGAAACCTGTTTATCTTTATTGGCACTATTTAAAATTTCTAATATTTAAACATCATAAAATATTTTGGTACTCCACAGTACTCTGCAGCAGCTTGTGAAATGCTGGCATAAGCCCGTTTTAACTGTCTTCTAGTTTCAGTTCATAAAAATGTTTTGGATGGAAAAATTCCAAAAATTGATTTCTCACTTTCTAAATCATACAGATGCACCACCAATGTTTCCATCTTATTTTTTTTATGTAGAAAAGTTCACTTTCAGCTTCATGCACGTAGTCCATTGCTTGTGCAAAACACTCATATTCAAATATTCGCTTTTTATCTTAAAGGTAAAATCTACTTTAATAACAGGTATGGCGAGTAATATATATTAACTGCAGAGCACATAAGAGAGTATAAAGAAGAAAATATTCCTCATAATTCTATTATTCAAATACAGAAAGGCAAGATACATCTCTATTTACAACCTGTCTTCTTGTCTAAATGCACTGAGAATGCTATTGTATTTGTATTCCTGCTTGCTTCTTCCAAAACCACCATGTTTTTTTTAATGGCATTATATAGTCTCCAAAACCATGAGTTTCATGGCTACAAAAATCTACCATGCAGACATAACAAAACCTCTTATCCCATTATTAAATATTTGGGTTATTTTCAGTTACTGATTGTATAAACAACATAGTGATGAAAAAATAAATACATAAATTTTTGTGTGAGAATCATTTATTATTGTTCTCACAGGGGAAAATCGAAGAAACTGTAAGATCAAAATACAGGACCCTACATAATCATGGGGTTTTATAATTCCATTGGCATTAAAATGAAGTGCTCTAAGATCCCATCTTTTTTCCTTTCTGTAAAGATAAAGCTAGACATACCATCATCTCATTAAAGGTCACTGGAGATAATTTCTGCCTGGTCGTGACACTGGAGAAAGGCTAGCCTTGACCCGTTTCATTTGCAACAGTGACATGGTCCAAGTACTGATCAATGCTGAGGGACCCTGAAGAATGCAATGCAAGGAGTTCTCATGATACAGCAGAAAGCAGTGCTAGTTGGAAAGGAAATGGCAGTGCAGGGAAGGTGCACTGACACTGACATTTGCCGATTTATATGCCACTTAGTTTTCCCATCCTATAATTCCTCCCAATGCAATGATAGAATGTCAAGGACAATGGCTGAAAGTTAGAACAGGAAGAAGGGTGCATCATGTCCTTATTACTTGAAGAAAATTATCAGTGAGATGAGACAGGCTCAGTTCATGGGGAGTTTCCATATATATTGTTTATCAATCAATTCATCTTAGAAATTGAGCTGTAAAACATCAGGACCAAGGATGGCCTTGGTTACCAAATCTGTTCCCTCCACCAGGGGAGGGTTATACACTTTCAAAACTTTATGGCCCTTCTCCAAATGACTCCAGGGATGGGAATTTCACCACCTCTCATGGGAAATTATTTTATGGCCTCTTAAATCTCGCCCATTATGAAAGTCTTCCTGATGAAACAATTTTTTTTTTCCTTTTCTTCAGTTCATTCATTACCCTTAGATAATCCCCTAAAGACCACCTTCCCAATCCCTCTCCTTCTTTGGAGCTTATTCTTTCAATTATCTGCAAATGGCTATCAGCCCCCCATGCTATGCACACATAGGCGCACACACTCCTTAGCTTTTCAGTCAACCTACACACATGTGATTCTGTTCATCTTTCCTCATACATCAAACCTCCAGCTGCTTAATCATTTTAGCTCCTCTAATAAGCAGTGAATCTGAAGGGGGATTAGGGTTTCCTTCTCAAGCTGTTCTCGTGTCAGCTGTATCCCTTCTCCTCAACCACATGCCAGATTTCTGTATGCCAATACCCATTCATCAACAGAAGTGAGGTTTTTCTGGAATGCTGCACTCTATAGTAGTAAAAAAAAATCCCTACTACCCATAACTCATTTCTGGGGTGAATCAATATTTATACAAACCATAATAAGAAGAGAAAATCTGGGGGGAAAAAGCTAAGACTACCCCAACTTTCTAACCCACTGAGAACCTTTTTAACGAAGTAAAAAAACAAAATAATATGTTTCTCTTAAACATGGATGACGAACTAATGAATGAGATTCAATTACCCTTTGGTAAAGTAAATACAAAAGGATTGAGTATTTATTTCACTGCCGACGACAAATTAATTTAAATGAGCATCCCAAGTTAAAAAACAAAAACATCTCTTTTGTTTTTTAACCACTCGCTGAGGAACTGGTAGTTGTCATGGTCCCTCAAGGGACTCAAGCGTACCACAATCCTTGACTGTGATGGGGATCTCACAAAGTGGCTCTCAACCTCACTATGCAATCTCAGGATTTTCCTCTCTCTGATATTTTCTTCCAACTGCACTGAAGACCTACTTCCCTATGAGTATCCCAGGCATCAGCAGGTCTCCAAGACCCTACCTGTCATTCTTGTGCTTAGAAGTCACCAATCCTTTGCCAAACATCCCCATCCAAACATCTTCCTCCCGAGACCTCATTCATCCATCAAGATCTATCTTCAGTCCCATTTTCTCCAGGGAATCTGCCCTTACCTTTGAACTTTATAATGTTTAATGCTCATATCATTAAAATATGCTATCTTGCATTACTCATACCTCCATCTGCTACATGTGATGATTTTTACCTCATTATTGATTTGTAAACCACTTTGTGTCCTATTTCTTCATTATCCCTCGAAAGAACCAAAAAATTGGTCTCCACAAAGTAGGTGCTTAATAAATATTCTCTGATTTCTTTTGCAGTGAGAAATCATAAGAAAGCATCCATGTATTAACAAATGTTTGTGCATTCATAAATTACACTAGTGTTCTTATCCATAGTTTCACTTTCCACAGTTCAGTTACCCTTGGTCAACTTTGGTCTGAAAATATTAATTGGAAAATTCCAAAAATAAAGAATTGAATAGAGGACATCTAGAAATGCACACATTTATAGTCAACTCATTTTTGATAAAGGCACCAAAAGCATACATTGGGAAAAGGCAACCTTTTCAATAGATGGTGCTGGGAAAACTAGATAGCCATATGCAGAAAAATAAAACTAGACCCTACCTCTCACTATACACAAAAATCAGTCCAAAATAGATTAAAACTTAAAAGTACAACCTGAAACTACCAGAGGAAAAACATTGGTGGAAACACTCCAGGACAGTGGTCTGGGCAATTTTTTTTTTTTTTGGTATGACCTCAAAAGCAAAGGCAATGAAAGCAAAAGTGAGCAAATGGAATTACATCAAACTCAAAAGTGTCTTCACAGCAAAAGAAACAATTAACAAAATGAAGAGACAACCTATAGAATGAGAGAAGATATTTGCAATTATTCAACTGACAAAGGATTAATAACCAGAATGTATAAGAACCTTAAACAACTCAATAGCAAAACAAACAAACAAACAAACAAAAAACCCAAATAATTCAATATTTTTAAATAGGTAAAAGATCTAAACAGACATTTCTCAAAAGAAGACACAAACAACCAACAGGTATGTGAAAAAATGTTCAACATCACAAGTTATCAGAGAAATGCAAATTAAAACCACAATGAGACATCATCACACTCCAGTTAAAATGGCTTTTATCAGCCGGGTTCGGTGGCTCAGCCTGTAATCCCGCGCCTTTGGGAGGTTGAGGTGAGTGGACTGCCTAAGCCCGCGGGTTCGAGACCCGCCTGGGCAGCAAGACTTCATCTCTACAATAAATCAAAAAATCAGTCGGGTGTGGTAGCGCATGCCTGTAATTCCAGCTACTCAGAAGGCTGAAGGATCGCTGGAGCCCAACAAGTCGAGGCTGCGGTGACCGGGAACGGCCACTGCACTCTAGTCTGGGCGACAGAGTGAGACTCCAACTCAAAAAATAAAATAAAATAAAAATAAAATAAAATAAAATAAATCTAAAAAAAACATGACTTTTATCAAAAACAAAACAAATGCAGGTGAGGATACAGAGAAGGGGGAAACTTCACACACTGTTGATAGGAATGCAAATTAGTCCTGCCCAGCCACTGTGGAGAATATTATGGGTGTTTTTCAAAACTGAAAATATGACCCAGCAATCCCGCTGCTGGATATATATCCAAAGGAAAGGAAATCAGTATATTAAGGAGATATCTGCACTCCATGTTCACTGCAGCACTATTCACAATCGCCAAGATAAAGAATCAACCTAAGTGTCCATCAATGGATGAACGAATAAAGAAAATGTTTACACAATGGATTGTTTTTTAGACATTAAAAAAGAATGAAATCCTGTCATTTGCAACGACATGAATTAAACTGGAGGATATTATGTTACGTGAACTAAGCTAGGCCCAGAAAGACAAATACTGTACGTTCTCTCTCATAAGCAAGAGCTACAAAAGTGCATCTCAGGGAGGTAGAGCGTAGAATGATGGTTACCAGAAGAAGGTAGAAGGGTGTTTGGGAGGAGGAAACAGGGAGGGGATGGTTAGTGGCTACAAAAATACAGTTAGATGAAAGGAGTAAGATCTTGTGTTTGGTAGCAAAACAGGGTGACTGTAGTTAATAATAATTTATAATATATTTCAAAATAACTAGAGGAGTGGAATTGGAAGTTTCCCAACACAAAGAAATGGCAAATGTTTGAGATGATGTATATCCTAATTACCATGATTTGTTCATCGTATAATTTATGCTTGTATCAATATATCACATGTACTCTATAAATATGTACAACAATTGTATATTCATTAAAATAAAAAAGAATGTTTAGGTTTCCTTTTCTTAAAAGTATTCATAAAACACAGTAGTAGGTGTCTCTTTTCAAATTTTTAATGGCTCACCGTAAACCACAGTCCAAAGTTATTAAATGGGAGATTCCAGAAATAAAGATTGGGATACAGAACATCTATTCAAACTCCTAAGCTGAATTACGTGCTGTTCTGAGTAGAATGATGAAATCTTACACTGTACCACTCCATGCCACCTGGGATGATGTGGTATATCCCGTTGTCCAGCGTATCTATGCTGCATATGCTGCATATCCTATACAATGTGACTGTATAGGAAAAAACAGTATATAGAGAATTCTACACGATCCATAGTATCAGGCATACATTGGGGGTCTTGAAATGTATCCCCCAAGGATAAGGGGATACTGCTCTATTACATTTATTTTTATGTAGAAATAGATGCACATTTATTGTTCAAAAACTGCTCTCCTATGCCTCCATTCCTATCATTGAAGGATGATAAAAATTAACAAAACCAACAAATGCATATTCCATCTGGGATATCCAGACTTTCTTTTTATGTTTTCTGGAATGAGGCTAATATCTCTCATCCTCTATAAAACTCAGCCCTTACAAACTCAAGGTAGCAGTTCATATTACCCTTCCCAGAAACTTTTCTGCTACCTCTGCTCTGCTTTTCTTTGCTCTTTCTCCTTCAAGAATTAAAAATATGACATCAATCCAAACTACTGTAAATCAGAGATCAACATCATTAGTCGTTGCACAACATGCGAAAAGATCACCGCAAATCATGTTCATCCACAAAGTACTGTTCAGCATCACTAGTTGTAAATGTCTGCATGCGTCACTGCTCACTTTTCATCTTTAATATTGAACAAATAGGCTGGACTTAAAGTTGGCTTCTGCAGATACCCAGCAGATTGGAGAATCACAGGTGAATATTCACCCATAAAGACGACAGACTTGCTTTCAAGTCTGTTTTTCTTTTCTTATTGTCACACAGTTTTTCTTTTCTTTTTTTTTCTTTTTGTATTTTAGATTAGGTATACAAGTGATCAACATGCAGGTAAAGTTTGGACCCCTCTTTGGTCCCCACTTTGCCTGGTTTTAGATCAGGTATGCTTATTGATGTGTGTTCCCCTCAATCTCCACCCACCCACCCCCGCACCCAGCAGTATCCGGCTACTTAGTGAGAACATATGGTACTCTGTTCTTTGTTTCTGTGATAGATCACTGACTATGATAGCCTCTAAATCCATCCAAGTTGCT
The DNA here is from genome assembly GCF_000164805.1 of Carlito syrichta. Taxonomy (NCBI): domain Eukaryota; kingdom Metazoa; phylum Chordata; class Mammalia; order Primates; family Tarsiidae; genus Carlito; species Carlito syrichta. The sequence continues at coordinate 218,321 of NW_007247038.1, read as the reverse complement.
GCAAAGTCCATGTTTCTCCTTCTTTGTGGCTGCATCATATTCCATTGTGTATATGTACCACTTTTTTAAAATCCAGTCCAGTTTCAATGGGCAGCATAGCTGGTTCCATGCTTTTGATATTGTGAATAGTGCTGCAATAAACATGTGGTCACACAGTTTTTCAAGGCTGTTTTTCTTGTAGCAGATTCAGACTCCTGCCTGAAGGTGGTATTGGGTGACCTGGAAACCCCTGCATGTGCAAAGAGAAGACGAGTAAGCAAACTAAGTAAGCAAATATCATAAGCAGTAATTATGGACCCCAAAACAATCTTCTGAGCCTCACTGGTTTCCCATTTAAGTGAAGATGTAAGCTTTGTACAAGAACATTAATGATATTTGCTTCTGGAATGTTCTCTTCATTTCTATAGAGAAAGGTGCCATAGATACAAACTGACTTCTAAGCCAAGTGGCAAGTTTGGTCAGGTATGCTTATTGATGTGTGATACAAACTGACTTCTAAGCCAAGTGACAACACACATAGCAGTTACATAGACATGGGCCCTCCAAACAAGTCTTTGCCCATCCTGTATCCACCCTCATGCACTTCTGATGGTCTATGACTCTGACTCGCTGCTAATCCAAGCATGGCATAGCAAAACTGGCCAAAACTTAAATTTAGGCAAACTCAATTGAAATCCCTTCTCCACCACTTACCCTGTTTTAAACAAGTTACTTAATTTTTCTGAGTTTCTTTTTCTTTCCTTGTGTAATAAAGATAATACTAATCTCAGTAATATAGTGATTAGGAATGAAGTCTTGAGAGTCACATGCTCTGGGTTCGTATCTTACCATTGGTGCCTTTTAACTGAATACCCTTGAGCAAATCATAACCTCTTCAATTCTTGGTTTCTTTGTAAAATGGATTAATAATAGCCAAGTTCGATTCCTAAAAGAACTAGACCCTGAAATATGACCTTGCAATCCCCTTTCTGGGAATATACCTGGAGGAATTTAAATTCCTCTATAAAAAGGATACCTGCATACACATGTTTATTGCAGCACTATTACAAAAGCAAAAACACGTAACCAACCATGCTGCCCATCAAAACTGGACTGGATAAAGAAAATGTGGTACATATACATGAAGGAATATTACACAGCTGTAAAGAAGAACAAAATTATGGATTTCACAGCAACTTGGATGGATGTAGAGTCTATCTTACTCAGTGATCTATCACAGAAACAAAGAACTGAGTACCACATGTTCTCATCCATAAGCAGACCCTAAACATTTCCCATAATACTTGGGAAAGGGATTGGTAGTAGCAGGCTTCTGCCGGGGTGGGGGTAGGGATGGGGACACAACAATAAGAAACCAGGCAAAGTGGGGACCAAAGGGAGGCCCAAACTCTACCTGAACAATGTTCACTGGTATACCTAATCCTGAATTGTACCTCACATATTTAAAATAAAATATGAAAAATTAAAAATAAAAGATTCTATATTTTTTGTTAGTAAAATGCCATTGAGAATTTTCAGGGAATATCCTATATAATCATATATTTATGCTCCTTAAGAGGCGTATTTTTCTAATCTAGACTTTTAAATATGTTTCCAAGGGAAATGCAAGGTAAGTAATTCTTTCATAGTGCTTTTGAATAGTCAATCTAGAAATGTTTTAAAAAATAATTTTGAATGTAATAGTCACCAACTACAATATATGTTTTAGCTAGAATACAAAAGATAACTGCTATTAAAGGCTAAGAAAAATCATTTCACTCTTAAAATCTGCAAGCCAAAAGCATAAATATGGCAACTCCTGCTTTTCTTTTACTGCCTAAAACTCTATGTTTGAGAGGAAACTTTGACCATGTTTCACTCCTGCCAAATCCTCATTTTACCCTGCTGGCCCCAGAAAAAAGCAGAAAGGCAGGAATTAGCAAAGTGTTTTGAGAGAGAACGGGTACCATAGAAAAATGTGGCCAGACTTTTTTGTAAGTGTAGAGACACTGTTAGAACAATGATACCAATTTATATGCTGCTAACTACATTGTGAACATATGTTTTTAAAACTCAAAATGATGAAAGTTGATTTCATTTAAAAAGTAAAGAGAAAATAGCATTTATTGCTCCCTCAAAGGAACAACAAAATAATTTCTTTCAAAAATATCTGGCTTAGAAGTAGATACTAGACTTAACAAGTCTTTAAAATTAAGACTGCTTCTCTGCTTACGTAAATGGAGAGATATACGTTGTTATCTCCTTAAGTATGGAATCTTATGCACTTAAAAATGTCATCTTATTCTTCTAACCTATCTTCATGAAGTCATCAGCAACTTAAAGAGTGTATTTGAATTCCCAGGATCCACACTGTTTTCCCCCATAACAGTTCACTTTGTTCCCCTGCCTCACCACACAGTTCTACAACTTAGAACCTAATGATCATTACTCTACTCAAAATGTAATCCTATTATTTCTTGGAGATACTGACTCACTTCCTTAGTGTAAGTCGTTATTCCATAAACTTTCAGTAAAACTGGATTTCAAATATAAACACAGGAAAAAGTAGAGATTAGGAACTGAAGATCAATCTTTAAAATTAGCCAGTTCTCTCAACTGATTCAATGTGAAAACTCCAAATAAATTTGACCCCAGAATTCCTTATGTGAGAGTACACTGGGATATTTAGGATTATTTAATTATAAAATGTATAAAAGATACTTTAAACACTCTGAATATATGTAAATAGTTATAATAGTGTCTTCACAAAAATTTGTAAGCACAGAAAGAATAAATGCTAAAATAAAAAGAAACAAATATTTTGGTGCAGAATTATGTTCTCTTCTTTATAAATGTGGTTTGGATCTGTATACTAAGACTGAGTCAACAATAAACATGTAATGAGCATCTAAGTGTTCATATAGAGAACCGTCATGAGCCTTAAATCAGCAGAACAAATCATTGTTTTATTTTACTTGCTCCTTTTGTGCTACATTAAGATCAGCAAAAAATTTATTCTATTGGTCAGTCAGCTAGTCCATCAGAATTGAAAACTCAGTAGTATGTTAGCCATGGCCTGACTATAAACATGATGTTAATGGAAAAGTTTTGCTTTACACAGTTCGTAAAGAATGAAACTGTGACAGGAATATTTCAGATTTTCACAGTACTGCCCAGCTGGATGCTCTTTAATGATGGAAATGTTCTATATCTGCCTTATCCCAGACAAGAACCTCTGGTCATATGTGTATATCAAGCCCTTGAAATGTGGCTAGTGCAACTAAGAAATTGAATTCTTGATTTCACTTCATTTTAATGCTTTCAGTGATCACAGAGGATAATGCCCATAATGAAAGCAGAAATGCCTCCATTTTCAGTGATCTGACCATTTCCAAATATTCTTCATTTCATCATTAGTAATTGTGAAATATACTACAAGTCATTTATCTGCCATGTAGTTGCAGATCTCTTTCAAAATAGATACTGATAGAAGCATTGTTCCTCCAAGGGAAAATGAATAAAAAAGTTTTACTTGTTACTCCTGTAAATCAATTTATAGTCCCATGTTATCTTTTCCTCGTTTTTAAACTCCACCACAATTCAAGAATTATGTTAAGTTCTTCCAAGAAGAGATAAAATCTAAGAAACGATCTCCCTTACTGTAATTCCAGTTTGTTTGTAACTGTCGTTGGAACCAGGGCCCATGGTTTATTTGACCTTGACATAATTTTCCAGTCAGGGAACAACATCAAATGGCCCCTTTCTACATGAGCATAACCTGTGCAACAGTAGGGTTCCCTCCCTGAGATTTCCATAACTCCATGCGTCATTGAAGCTGTTTGAGTGATGGTAAAACAACAACAACAAAAATTATATCATTCTTGGTCAGGGATCTGCAAGAACATTTTCTTATTCCTGAGGCTGCTCATGATGGGAAACTTTATCATTTTTTTAAAATAAGGATAAAAATCTTAATATAAAAACTAACCTGGTGAAAGTAGAATTTTATTTTTTTAATGTTTTTCCAACCTCAAATGAGGTGCCTATTATTACATAGCGGCCTCTAAAAGGGTGAAAAAATACTCATCCACAGGTCTTACATCCATGGAGAAGAACCGCCATTCATGGGTAAGTTTGGGGGAATGAGGAAACACAGAACGTACACTTTATGCATCATACACTTTTGCATGTCTAAGTTGGTTTCTTTGGAGCTGCTTGCGAGGGGAGGTGAAATTTTTTTCTTCGTTTTGCCAGATGCGTGTACCAGTTTTATAGTTTCAGAAACATTAATGATATAAGGAAGTTGCCAATTATGGCCCACAAATTCACAGTTTGACAAGCAGTACAACATCCTGAAAGTGTTCCATTTCGTTGCTCAGCACAATTTCTAATTTGCTTCGCCACTCTGTGAGTGGCATAAACCAAACCTCAGTCAATGGAGGTAGCCTGCCATCTTTCTCCAGAGCTAAGGCCTAGGTGAACATGTGGTCCCAGGGCCTGGGAAGTGAGTGCCATCTGGTCTTTGATGTCAAGTATTCACTGAGACATGTGCTGCCATGTCAACCGTCCCAGTCTCATTCATCAGTCCACTCAGAGACTGTTCAAATGACCTCTTCACCCTGGCTGTCTCTCCCCATGCACTACCATGTTGATGGCCTGCTCTTCGGGAATTCTGTGAGGTAACTGACTGTGGTCTTGTATGCCTCTCTTGGCCCACTCTGCAGCCTGTGCCCTCTGGGATCCTGCCACCTCCTAGAGCTTTATGAACTCCCTCTGCCCTCAAAGTCACAAATATATCTGGTTTTTTCCCCCCAAATCCTGCAGATCTGACTAGATCTAGGGCACAGAGCTCCTCTGCCCAGGACCCACCAAGGTCTCATTTTGAAACACTTCTATTCCTTCTCTCCTCCCACTCTCCAGTTCAGAGAAATGCTTTCTGATTTGGGAGCAATGTCCCTCATTCCTCTCATCTTTAAACTTTTTGACCATACCTCTGATGTGCTCTGTTCCCCTGTGGCTTAGGCTTTTGGAAACTAAAGACAAAAGAAGTTTTATTCTGTCACATGTCTGAGATCACAATCATTAAGCAATCTAACTATTTGAATTGGGTTTGAGGCAGCATCTGCTGGAAGCAGGTAGATTTTAAAAGAATCTTCTAACTATTAGCAGACAGGAAAATATATTGGTTAATACAATAATTTTTTAACACTCTACTACAGATATTTCCATCTGCAGGGGAGGGAAGAGAATGACAATTGATAAAGTTATCCTTAGACATCTACACCTGATGAGGTCAAACACAAAAGGCTACAGTGGTGATGACTCCCTCTCAACTCACAAGCATCTTCTTTGGTCCCCATTTTCCTGGATTGTGAGTTAATAAAACAAGACCTTCCATCTGCACATTCTTCTACAATAACTAACCCTTTTCTCTCACAATCTCTGGTATGGATGCGACAGAAGAAACTCCTATGCCAGCCAGGGAGTGAGCTGAACAGAGACAATGCCACTTCCAAGGCTAATGAGAGTGGTGGTTCTGTTTTGTACGCTACAAAGAAACCCCGGTCTGCAATGTTTTCAAAACACGACACATTTTAAAGTTGGATTTTTAAAAATGTGCTCTTTGTCTGCCTTTCCATGGGTTAAGACTTGAGAAGACATGTAGGATTCAATTGGCAACTTTATCCATGTGCCCCTTCTCCTCTCATCTCTTTCTGCAGCTTTTGCCTTTCAGTGTCTTGGAGAAAAAAGGTCTACCACCTTATTTCATGAGTCTCCTCCCCTGAAAATCCATTGTTAACCTTTTCTCCAGAATTTTTTAAAAAATTTATTCAGTTAACAAATATTTATCTATTGCTTTCTTGTACAATGACAGGCACAAATGATATTTGGAAATGAAAAATGGCTATCTTTCTTAGGATGCATTTACAATCCAATGCTGGAAACCATCTCCATTTATCTCCTCTCTCTTTATTCCTTCACATACTATATTTGATATTTCTCGTAAATAGTTTATGAAATTCTTCGTAATTTTATAACTTGAGTTCCTCTAAGATGGAGTACATTTTCTGCTTCTTCTGCCTGTCCAATACTGTGTCCATATCAGTAAATGTTATTTACTACTGCATTAACCACACTTTTACCGGACGAGAGATACACACTGTTGTTGAAAAAAATACAGTCTCAAAATCCAACATGAAATAGTGAATGGTTAGTATTCCTTTCCAAAAAGCAAAATAAAAAGGCCATCATGCAAGGAAAAAAAGCAACATTATGTTTATGAATGTTGTCTTCTGTGGCAGCTTAATTTTTTCTTAAAAAAAAACCTTTAAAGCAAAAGGTTGAACTTTCTGATATTGTTATTCACAGTGATTTTTCCAGAGTATTTTCACTATTCCATGCTTGTTCATAAAACACGATATTTATTGCTTTCAGATTTAAATCCCAGATTTTTTTGATAAGCTTAAAAATTTTTACAAGAACATTAGTTGATGCGCATTAACAGAAATTGGACACTGACACATCTATAGGTTGTTCATATTAATTCAAATGTCAAAAAATTGCACATCTGCAAGCTTGTACAAAAACGTTGATACTTGTTCCTATTTCATTTTTTAACTAAGTAGGCCATCCAGATTATTTTTACACAAACTTTACAGCAAAAAATATGGCTCAAAAATATGTCATATTTCATCTGGCAACTCTTTCTTAACTCATTCCTGCACCATGAGAGATGAGAGTAGTGGACAAAGGTTAAATATATATACTAGCGGGAACTTTTGTTTATTATTTCTACTCCAGGAATATACGCATGTTCCTAAAATATTTCTAGCAAACTACTGACATTTTGCTGCATGACAATTTAATTTCTCCTTTGGCTTGGAGTTCTCACTCTGCTGATCTCTGGGAAAACGCACATGTTGTGGTTTACTCACTTTGGAAATTGTTCCAGAGTGAAGAGTGACCTCCAAGTTGAAGCTTGTTCTAGCCGCACATAATATTTTCCCCAGAAGTGCCTGTAAAGTCTACTAAAATAAGAAAGTGCTCATTATTTTTGATAAACAGTAAAGACTGGAAATTCATATTTCATTTTAGGACTAGAAGTGTAGACTTGAGATACAGTAGCGTTCTTTTTCTGCACAGCATAATGGCCTATTATTTTATGAATTACTATTTACTTTGTGTCTGTAGCTTAACTCTGAGTAAATTCTACCTTTCTTCTCTTGGTAGCTAAGTGGGGGAAAAAAATTACCTCAAACCCTACCAAGTGTCAAAGCCGCCTTAAAATATTGGTATTTAAAGGAGGTATAATACCAGTAAGTCTGAAGCGATTAAGAGTTCTGCGTGAGGATATACAGGACTGTGTTATGTACTTTGTGACAGAAATCTTAAATTAATATGGCATCGTGGGTGTAACTTTCCTGCAGACTTAAAAAAAAATGTTGCCAAACCCTTAACTCACAGTGATGGCACTTAGTGAGTATTGATCTAATAAAGGGCAAAGAGTATATGAGTTTCTCCAATTCTGATTTTTTTTTTTCCTGGTCAGAACTTTGAAGTTTTTAAAGCTTTGTTCTCTTCCTCTCTTCCAGGCCAATAAAAAGAATTATTATTACTACCACATTTGTGTCTCTTGGATTTTATTTTTGGTTAATGCAAGCACTTTTACAACATGATCTTGGTTAAAGGAGCAATTAGAATTAAGGAGCCTTATCCAACAATTACAGCACTTATTGCAATTATAATAGTAACTGAGTAAGTTGACGACTTACTGGGTTACCCCAACACTACATTTTTATTTTGCTTTTAAAGTTATCAAAAGCCTGACGCTGGAGTTTCGTAATGACTTTGTGGTAGCCAGATTTGAAGTCTGAAGCCCAGTCTGCCACACTGTTAGCCATCAAAGGAGGCCTGTCCCACCAAGCTCTCTCTTTTCACAACAGGATATCTGGTTTCTTTTATGAGGATACAGCTATGTTAATTTGGTTTAGTGGTTTGTTGGAGGTAAGCAGGCTCTTCACAGCACAAACACCAAAATCCCCTTAAAGCAGTGCCTCGTTAATAGCCGGGGTCTGATTGGCAGATTTGCATTGTAAAGTGTGATTTGGTTGGATAAATATGTTTAGTCTAGTAAGCACTTTAGTGATTGAGTGTCTGTTAATGGATAAAGGTGGATTATGGTGAAACCTCTACAGGCTGTCACTGGGCACTTAGCATTGTGAGATGTCGGGTGAATGGAAAACAAACTGGCACTACAGACCAGCTGAAGGGCTATAAAATGTTTCAGATATTTGGTGCTAATGTTGGGCTTTCAAGTTTCAAATATTAATTTCAATAGAGGAGAGAGACAAGCAAATTAGATGGTAGGGTTTTCAACCATGGCAGTGAAAAAATAGGGGTATTCTAGACACACTTTTAAAAGCTGGCATCTTTCAGAGAATTTAAAAGTCAGAGAGTACTGATATAGATGAAGTTCAGGGTAGTTAATTGGTACTCAAGAATGAATTCAACACTTGCTGAAATTTTTGTATTTGAACATCCTGCTGGCAGAACAGGAATCTGGAGGGGGGAAATGATTCTAGAGCTATTGCTAAAAAATGTTGACACGTCTGTTCATATGTACATAGACATGCACATAGTATTTCACACTTTTTCAAAACCAACACGCTATTAAAAGAACTAATGACACTAATTTCATACTTCCCTCCCATCTCCAGGCATCTGGAAATGAAGAGTTTTCCATTTCTTCCTTTTGAAAACGAGTCCTGGGATGTTTCATGAAAACTACCAGAAAATGTCCCCTTTTCCTTCTTCTCAGGTGAACATGCAGAGGTATTTTTATGAGGTGAAAATATCAGCTTACTTCAAGGATCTCCATGGTATTTTAACATCCCAGGCTCTGGAAGAGGTATGCTGGAACGTCCGCTTCTAGCCAGTCTTGAAAGGCTTAAGACTTCAGGAACTATTATGTTTTTGCAGATTGGCTTTTAGACGAAAGTTAAACATATTTCAACCATCTTTCTTCAAGACACTTTCGGAGGCTGCTCATGGCTCACCAGTTTTTATAAGCATCAAGGTCTGAAGTATGTATCAGAACACCACAGCTCAAGATTTTGTGATTCTGGTTGTTCCTCCATTCCTCCTGAGCTACTACTGATTGCCCCTGGGCTAAATGGCATCAAGAGAAGTACGGGTATATGTAAGCAAATTTGCAGGTTCGGTGCCAGTCTCTCTCTCCCTCCTCCTCGCCCCCCCC
>NW_007247038.1:192287-209066 GCF_000164805.1 Carlito syrichta | reverse complement strand
CCCACACACAATACTGCAATAAATAAAGAATGGACCAAGCACAGTGACTCATACCTGTAATACCAGCACTTTGGGAGGCCGAGATAAAAAGATTGATTGAGCCCATGAGTTTGAGACCAACCTGGGTAATACAGTGAGACCTCATCTTTAAAAAAAAAATAATTGAAAAATTAGCCAGACATGGGCCTTTAGTCCCAACTATTTGAGAGGCTGAGAGGCTGATCACCTGAGATGGAAGGCTCACCTGAGCCCAGGAGGTCAAGGCTGCAGTGAGCCATGATTGTGCCACTGCACTCCAGCCTGGGTTACAAAGTGAAACCCTCCACTCAAATCGATAGATAAAAAAATAAATAAATATTCTAGTTTTGCTTTGTTGGTGGGGGATTTTGCCTTTTGCCTCTAAATTGATGGCTGCTGACCGATCAGGGTGGTGGTTGCTGAAGGTTGAGACAGTTGTGAAAATTTCTTAAATTAGATACCCGTGAAGTTTGTCACATCAATCAACTTTTCCTTTTACAAAAGATTCCTCTGTAGCAAGCAATACCATTTGATAGCATTTTACCCACAGAACTTCTCTCAAGATTGGAGTCAATCCTTTCAAACTCTGTCCCTGCTTTATCAATTAAGTTTGGGTAACACTCTAAATCTTTTGTTGTCATTTCAACAATGCTCACCGCATCTTCACCAGGATTGGACTCCATCTCAAGAAAACCATTTTTCTTCTTTTTTTTTGGCTCATCCATAAAAGGCAACTCCTTATCAGTTCAGAGTTTATTATGAGATTTCTGCAATTCAGTCACATCTTTAGTCTCCACTTCTAATTCTAGTTCCCATGCTATTGCACACCATCTGCAGTTACTTCCTCCACTGAAATCTTAAACCCCTCAAAGTTGTTTATGAAGATTGGAATCAACTTCTTTCAGATTCCTCTTAATATATATGTTGACCTCTTCCCATGAATCATAAATGCTCTTACTGGCATCTAAAATGGTGAAACCTTTCCAGAAGGCTATCAATATACTTCGTTAAGACTCATCAGAGAAATCAATATTTATGGCAGCTATGACCTTATGACATGTATTTCTTCAGTAATAAAACATTCAAGTCAAAATGACTCCTTGATCCATGGGCTGCAGAATGAATGTCATGTAAGCAGTAAGAAAAACAACATTAACCTTCTTATACATCTCCATCAGATTTCTTCTGAGTGTTCAGAAGCATTGTCAATGAGCAGTAAATATTTTGTAAGGAATCTTTCTTTTTCTGAGCAGTAGGTCTTAACAGTGGGATTAAAATATTCAGTAAACCATATTGTAAATAAATGTGTTGTCATTTGTTATTCCATTTATAGAGCACAAGTGGGGTAGATTTAGCCTAATTCTGAAGGGCCCTAGAATTTTTGAAATGGTAAATAAGCATTGGTTTCAACTTATAGTCTCCAGCTGCATTAGCCCCCAACAAGAGAGTCAGCCTGTCTTTTGAAGTTTTGAAGGAAGGCGTTGACTTCTCCCTGGCTCTAAAAGTCCTAGATGACAACTTCTTCCAATAGAAGGCTGTTTCATCTACATTGAATATCTGTTGTTTAATGTAGCTTCTTTCATCAATTATCCTAGCTAGAGCTTCTGAATAATTTGCTGCAGCTTCTCAATCAGCACTTACTGCTTCACCTTGTACTTTTATGTTATGAAGATGGCTTCTTTTCTTAAACTTCATAAATCAAACTCTACCGGCCTCAAACCTTTCTTCTGCAGCTTCCTCACCTCTCTCAGTCTTCATAGAATTGAAGAGAGTTAGGACCTTGCTATGGATTAGGTTCTGGATTAAGGGAATGTTGTAGCTGGTTTTATCTGCTAGGCATAAGAAGCCCAGCTTTTAGCCTAACTCAGCTTCGACATGCCTTCCTCACTAAGCTTAATCATTTCTAGCTTTTGACTTAAAGTGAGAGGCATTTGACTCTTCCATTCATTTGAACACTTGGAGGCCATTGTAGGGTTATCAATTGACCTAATTTCATTATAATTTTGTCTGAAAAAGGAACGAGAGGGAATGGCTGGTCAGTAGAGCAGTCAGAACACATATGACATTTGTAGATTAAGTTAGCCATCTTATAAGGGTGTGGTTCATGATGCCCCAGAACAATTATAAGAGTAACGTAAAGGATCACTGATCACCATAACAGATATAATAATAATGAAAAGCTTGAAATATTGTGAGAATTACCAAAATGTGACACAGAGGCATGAAGTGAGCACTTGCCATTGGGAAAATGGCACCTGTAGACTGGCTCAACTCAGAGTTCAAACCTTCAATTTGTAGGAAACTTCATATCTGTGAAATACAATAAGGTAAAGTACAATAAAGACAGAAATGTCTACATGAACCAAGGATAACATTCTTCAAAACAGAGTGAAAATGAAGCTAAGCCTTATTAAAAACAGGCCTTGCAAAGAAAAAGGAATTTTAAAAAATTCTTTCATCTTCCTAAGAGGCAGACCCGGTAGTCTTGATCATAGCATTTCACATAAAGAAGGGTAAAACCAGACAGGAAGAAGAACAGTAAATCCACACACACTAATCCCTGTAAAAGAAAGTACAGATCTCTGAAAGTCTGAGCATTTGATGACTCCACTAGACAGAAACTGGGCTACCTAAGACAACATTTTAAATATTTGCATCTTATTAAAGTTTGCCACATTCAGTTAAAGTTGTATGTTCTTTACTAGCATTTAAAAAATCTATTCATCCTTTAAAATTTATCTCTGATTTACTACTTATTTTATAATGTTTTTATAAGATGTTTTTATTCATTTACTCATTCAACAAATATGTAATGAGCATCTACCATGCACAGGGGCCTGAGAGTGCAGCAGTGAACAAGTACAGATCAAGTCCCTGACTCATGGAAATTACTTCCTAGTTGGAGAGAAACAAAATAAACAAGTAAATGCAATTTTAGGCTGTGATAAGTTTTATGAAGAAAAACAAATAAGGTGCCACTTCCAACAAGAACAGCGTTCTCTGTCCTCACATCACCTCTAATTCATCTCCTTCGCCACCATGAGACTGAAGTTCCTAACAACTACCCAGTCTGATCATTTTCCTTTTCATACCTGCAATGGGTCATTCTGTCTGATGCTGCCTTCCAGCCCTCCAGCTACCTATTCAACCAGTTCCTGGACATTAAGCCTCCTCTCCCACCATGTCAACCCTTCCAAAATCCCATGAAAGTCTCACTATATGCCAATTCTCTGTCCTCTCATCCCAGAATATATATTCTTCCCTCTTCTCTTCCTTGTCTTTCTAAATCCAATCTTGTTATTAAGTTCTAGCCAGCTTCCTGCATACTTTGTTTTATTAAACCCCCAACCCACATTGATATCAACCCACATTGAGATCTTTCACAATACAAGAAGGAAGAGAGGGAGGAAGGAAAGAAGGAAGGAAGAAAGGGAGGAAAGAAGGGAAGGAAAGAAGAAAGCTGAGGGAAATATTATTCCAACACAAGCTAACAAAGTCCAGATAAAAGACTGAGTCTAGTGAACTTTCAGTCACCATCTTGTTATATGACCTTGGACAGATGATGATCTCTATAGGTCCCAGTTTCAATTTGCATGGCAGTGATGGTAATTACTATGACAATGCCAATACCAATTCATTGTTGTTAGTGAAATTAGGCAGTTATACATATTAAGCCCCAAACCTAGCATTTCAGTAAGCATATTTTTTAAATTTTTTGTACCATAAAAATATTTCCATTTTGAGTCCCCATCCTGCTGGATGGAGAAAAATACACAGCTATACATAACTCTAAAATATTTTAGGGTCTTTCCCTGTCACCCACCTCCTATAATCACATTTATGCCCCAGAGTCAGAGAGAGTGTTATTTGGGGGGGGGGTGTAGGAAGGAGGACAGATATATCACTCTCATCTGGTTTCTGGCTCCTGATTCATGCAGACCACAGAAGCTCACACTCTAAATATTATCCAGAAGAAAAATAATAATTGAAAAAAAAAACTGGAGTTAGAGTTTATAGTGTTGAGTGACCTCTCACAGAAACAAAGATCTGAGTGTCACATGTTCTCACTCATAAGTGGACCTTTAACAACTATTGTAATACTATAAGAAAAAGATTGACAGTGGTGGGAAACTATGGGGGGGGGTCAGAGAGGGGAAGGGAGGTGGGATTAACGGAAGTTGATATCTGTCTGGTGACGGGGGAGGGCACACCTCATCAACAAGGGTACCTGAACAATGCATATTTGTATACCTAACCCTTAACTGTACCCCACAATTAAAAAATACAAAATATGTTTTTAAAAAAAAAACCCTCCACATTTGTCATATTAGCACAAGGAAGGGATTGGCAATAGCTGGGCATGCTAGGGGAGGGAGGGAGGAAGCCAGGAGACACGTGACAATACAAAGCATACCCAGTCCACTACCAGGGTGAGATAGGGCCAGTTAGAAGACTAAACTTCACCTGCACGTTAGCCTTATGTAGGTAATCCTCACTTGTACCCCAACCCACATTTCTATAATAAAATAGAATAGAATAAGATAAAATAAAATAAACAAATATCAGCTGAGATGTGTCCCAGAGGCTTCTATTGGGCAAGTAAGAAACACAGGCTCACAAAAAAATTGATATCCTTGGCATCTTCCTAACTAGAGACGTGAAAGACCTTGACAACAAAAACTACATAACACTGCTCAAAGAAATCAAAGATTTGATTTCTATTTTCAAATGGAAAAATATTCCATGCTCACGGATTAAAAGACTCAACTTTGCTAAGATGTCCATCCTACCAAAGGCAATCTACAGATTCAACACAATACCCATTTAATTACAGCAGCATTCTTCTCAGAGCAGGAAATGACAATACAGGAATTCATATGGAAACGTAAAAGATCGCAAATAGCCAAAACAATCCTCAGCAAAAACAAACAAACAAAGTGGGATTTATCACACTCCCAGACTTTAAACTTTATTATAAAGCTACAATAATCAAAACAGCCCTATGTTGGTACACGAACAGGCATATAGACCAATGGAACAGAATAGAGATTCCAGAAGCAAAACCCCAATTTTTCAACCAACTCATCTTTGACAGCCTCTACCACCAACTACTGGGGAGAGAAGAAGAACCTAATCAGCAAATGGTGCTGGGAAAACTGGCTGACCACATGCAAAAGATTAAAATAAGACTCCTACCTATCACCATACACAAAAATCAACTCTAAATAAATCAAAGATGAAAATGTAAAAACTGAAACTATAAGAATCTTAGAAAATGCAGGAGACACTCCTATGGAAACTGAAACTGGCAACCAATTCCTGATCAAAACCCCAAGTGCCCATGCCATAATAGATAAGATACACAAGTGGAACCTCACCAAACTGACAAGCTTCTGCAAAACCAAAGAAACTATCAAGAGAGCAGGGAGCAGAGAGACAAACCACAGATTGGGAAAAAATATTTGCCAACTGTATGTCTGACAAAGGCCTAACATCTAGGATCTACAAAGGACTCAAACATGCTGAAAATAAAAAAACAAACAGCCCCATTACAAAGTGGGCAAAAGATATGAATAGGCACTTCTCAAAAGAAGACATTCGAGCAGCCAACAGATACATGAAAAAATGCTCAGCCTCACTAATCATCAAAGAAATGCAAATTTAAAACACACAGAGAAACCACCTAACTCCAGTCAGGATGACCATCATCAATAACTCAGAAAACAACAGATGCTGGAGAGGATGCAGGGAAAGGGGAACACTTATATACTGTTGATGGAAGTGTAAATTAATACAACCTCTATGGAAAACAGTTTGGCGATCCCTAAAAGATTTAAAAATCGACCTTCCATACAAACTCACAATCCCCCTACTCTATGAAAAAGATACCTGCACATGAATGTTTATTGCAACATTGTTTACAACAGCAAAAACATGGAACCAACTGCACGGCCCATCAAAAGAGGACTGGATTTTTTAAAATGTGGTACAGATACATGATAGAATATTGTGCAGCCATAAAGAAGGACAAAATTATGAATTTCACAGCAATTTGGATGGACTAAGAGTGATCTATCACAGAAACAAAGAACCGAGTATCACATGTTCTCACTCATATAATGACCTTGAACATTCAATGTAATCCTATAAGAAAATGACTGACAGTAGTGGGAAACTATGGGGGGTGGAAGGAAATGGGATTGATGGTAGCAAATATCTGCCTGGGGATGGGGAAACACCTCTTATCAACAAGGGTGCCTGAACGAAATGTATTTGTATACCTAACCCTTAACTGTACCCCCACAATATCATAATAAAAAATATTGATTATAAAAAAAAGAAAAGAAAATGATTGGTAGTAGCAGGAAACTGCCAGGGGGTGGGGGAAGGCAGGATTGGCAGTAGTTGGAATCTGCTGGGAGAGGGGGAGCATACCTCATCAACAAGAGTACCTACATAATGAGCATTTGTATACCTAACCCTGAATTGTACCCCACATCTTTAAAATTAAAAATTAAAAATTAAAAAAAACACAGGCTCTTCTCACATCTCACTGGGGTTCATGGAAACCTGACTCCAACACCCCTGTCCAGAAACCATGATGCAGCCAGGTCTGTTCTGTTGCCCTACACTATAATGGCCAGAGAATTCATCCTGCGACCATCAGCAAGGCAAAGAATGGTCCCCACTGCCCTCAGAGCCCTTAAATCCATACTGGATTTTATTTCATGACCCTACACCAGCGAGTCCTAATGGAGCTCTTCATTACCTCAGCTGCTGTCTTGCTTATATGACAATTCTCTCTTCCTTCTTGCTCATGGAATCAATAGTTGGTCAGGAAGGGATAAAATTGGAACTGAAAAAGCAATTGGTTCTGATTAATCATATACTCTACAAAGAAACCCAGGATGACAAAATTATCAGAAAAACACACATCAGTTAATATGCCAATATGTTGTTTGATGAAAAACCACGTGTGATGCTCAACATCAGCTATGGTTTGCACATGAGTAAACCACCATAGTGAACTTACACAGAAGACGTTAACACTAGTATAAACATCACATAGTTGGCACTGGGTATGGGTGTGGTGGTGCCCACAAAATCTCCAGCTACTGCCTTCCTCTTCCCATCATCTTGGACCAACTATATGCAGATGCCTGCTCTTCTCGCTTTAGGTTACTATCAGAAATGAGAAGTCTAACAAGTAGGCTTTGAATGGCATTTTGCCTACCTTTGTTCTTGAACCAAGAACCAGAGAAGAAGGTTTAGAAAGGGACAGTGCAGAGAATGAGTGAGCAATAGAGTAAAATAGTGATTGTGAAAAAGAGCAAAGGTTCTAGAGTTGGACAGACCCAAGTTCTAATCTTGGCTTTGCAAGTTAATTGCTGTGTTCACTCCCTATTGCCACATAGCAAATTACGCAAACTTAGTAGCTTGAAATATTCACTTAATAACTTCAGTTTTGTAGGTCAGTCATCTGGGCATGATATGACAGTGTTCCTTGCTCAGGGTCTCAGAAAGCTGAGATCAAGATGTCTGCCAGCCCTAGGTTCTCATCTAAAGCTCAAGTGTTCTCCAGACCCATTCAACTTGCTGGCAATATTCTGTTTCTTGTGGCTTGTAGGATCAAAGTCCTTGTTTCCTTGATAACTCCTGGAGGGAATGTTTTCAGCATCTAGAGGCTATTCTCAAACCCTTTCTATGATGCTCTGCCCTAAGCCTTCTCACCATCTCACTGTTCCAGTTCCCTCCTTCTGAAAAGAACTAGACACTCCAAGGGTTTATCTGACAAGGTCAGACCCACACAATACCTCCCTTTATGATTTACTTGAGGTCAACCTATGAGAAATCTTAACAGATCTGCAAAATCTCTTCTGGCATACAACGTACCCTCATAGTGGGCATGATAGCCCATTGTAGTCCCAAGACCTGCTCACTCTGAAGAGGAGGGCATGGTGCAGCCTGTATACACTAAAATAACCATGTAACCTCAGTCAGAGTTTTCTTCCATCCATAATGCCCTCCCCTTCAGTGTGAGCAGGGAGTACTGAAAACAAAAATCCTTCCTGTGTACACTAGAAAACAAGCTGAACTCAAGTACAGTGAGGAAAGTTGGTTTCAGAGAAGAATTACCTTGTACAAGGGCACCCACGTACCCGGTGAGAGAATTGATCTGAGAACATGGTTACGAACACAACCACCTCTTGAGCCCTAAGACAAAGTACAAATAGAAGATGAGTAATTGTGTGTAGACACAACCATATTTAACTTGAGTGTTTGGAAAAGAACAAAGATGGAGATGACTCCTGTATCTTTAGATTTTTACACTCTAGTCCTGCTATTAGAGCTCATTAGATGAACCTGCAGTACTAAAGAAGGGGACTTTTACCAAAGAAAGCAGAAAAACAAAAGACAAATGCAGTATTCAAAAATAAGATCCCTTAAAAAAATGTAAACTCAGAAAACCTGAAAAGAGTAACTCCCGAGCCAAACAATACATTTCATTCTCATATTCTCAAGGGGGAAAAAGTAACCACGTGAATAGACTCTGCAGACAATGAAACTGAGACTTCTTTCTCAGGTCAAAGGAGTTATTACACCAAGTTGTCGTAATCAGAAGATTTTGACAATAGGCACATGTAAACAGAAAGCTAATAAAGTAAAAAACCAAAAGCAATCAAAGGTATTTATTTGAGGTTAGATTTTTTAAAAAAACTATTCTTTTATAAATCCCAATCACATAGACTGGGCAACCTGACTATTTTTAAATACTTTTATTCAGTTTACTTAAAATGTGGAATTTTAAAGTATGGGCAGTCTTTTAATAATTAGCATTCTTATTTATATCACATAAACTTATATCAGAAAATAATTGGCATAAAACTACTGACATCTGTGGCTTGCAATGTGATCTGGGTCCATTTACATTTAATTTTCAAATATCAATGTAACATTTATTAAACGAGGACACTAAGAATTTTACAAAGCTAGTGTAAAATTATATGAGAACTTATACTCTGAGATCTTTACATGTAAGGTCAGTATACAATTAAATTCTTGCTAACTACTATAAAACAAATGCTAGTAACATCTATATTATATTTTCACTAGTCCCAGATACAAAAAGAAAGAAAGTTGTCTTTTAAAGTCCTTAAAAATGACAAGACAATCAGAGGTCATACTTTGACTGCAAATCTAGCAAAAGAAACACATTTGATGATGGCCTTGAAAAAGATACGGCAGGTCCTCCAGAAACGATGTTTTGTTCACCATTTCCTTATGGGGGAAAAAAACCTGCTTCTGACCAGGATCACTGTTTGCATGAAGTCTGCTTGCTCTCCCCGTGTTTGTGCGGGTTTTCTCCGGGTCCTCCGTATTCCTCCCATATCCCAATATGTGCCAGTTCAATTTGTTGGTGCGTCCACGCGATCCCGATGCAAGTGAGTGTGGGTCAGTGTGAGTGTGAGTGTGAGTGGAAGTGACCCTGTGATGGGGTGACGTCCTGTCTAGGGAGGTTGCTCACCTTGGCCCTAAGCCACTGGGACAGGCTCCAGGCATTCATGATCCTGAGCTAGAATAAGTGGTAAATAAGTATCTTATTTGCTTTTATCAGTCTTTCTTAAACATATGTCTAGGCTGGGCTTGGTGGCTCAGCCTGTAATCCCAGCACTTTGGGAAGTTGAGGTGAATGGATTGCCTGAGCCCATGGGTTCAAGACCAACCAGGGCAAATTGGCGAGACCTCGTCTCTACAATAAATCAGAAAATTAGCCTATTGTGCATCTGTATTTCCAGCTGCTTGGAAGGCTGAGGCGGAAGGATCGCGGAGCCCAGCAAGGTGATGCTGGGGTGACCATGAGCATGCCACTGCACTCCAGCCTGGGTGACAGAGTGAGACTCCAACTCAGAAAACAGCAACAACAACAAAAACCATGTCTAGCTCACATCTATTTCAAAGTTTAATATTAGAAGTGTTTTGATTTGTACGTAGAAGTCTGGTGATTTTTTTTTTTTTTTGAGACCAGAAATATGGCACAGCAAGTTAGCCCTTGTTTATGTCAATTAGCTTATGAAAAAATTGGTTTCATTAATTTTTTTTTTTGCTTAAAATTATGATCTCCAAGAACCTATCAATGACGTTAATTGAGGACTTACTGTGTAGTGCTTTGGATACAGAAGCAGCACTCTGTTATAGGTCACTGTTTAGTACTGAGCATCTCAAAAGATGTAAACATCAGCCATCTTGTGATGTAAACAAATATACGGCATTTCACTATTTAAAATTAGAATGTTTTATACAATTATATATAACTTAGCTATTAATTAAACATGACCTCTAAAGTTACTACAACACCACTGGAATTAAAACATAAATGCAATTGAGACCCATTTAGAAACCATTTGACAAGGGCATGCTCATTTGACAAGGGTATAAATGAGGAAGTGTGGGAATAAGCTACCTTAAAGTCATAATGAAGAATAAGTCTTCTGTCTGTCACTTAATACTCTTCCAACTATCTTGACTCAAGTAGTTGTATATTTTAAACCCAACTGGTATTTTTCCATTAAAGAAAAAAATGTGCACTAGAAACAGTGTAAAAGAGACCTGCCATCATAACTATGTTCATTTCCTATGTCCCCATCATATATTTGCCCCAATCATAAAAAGTACCTGAAACTTGAAACAGTCATTAATTACTATATAATTGAGACCTGATATATTATAGAATAGTATATATAACATGGATTTTATAGGCTTTTGTGTGGAACCTATATGCATTTCTCATGAGTTTAATTCCTTAGACCTAGAGAATTACATTTAAGAAATGACTTCTCAAATACTGCATGTTCTTCCTTATAAGTAGGAGTTAAATAATATGTACACTTTGACATAGAGAGAAGGTTGGATGAGAAACTACTTAATGGGTACAATGTACAGTATTTGGTTGATAGAGACACTAAAAACCCAGACTTCACCACTGCACAATATATCCATGTAGCAAAACTGCTACCCCTTAAATTCATACAAATACAAATTTTCAAAAGTCTTCTGCCTAAATCGCGTTTTTTCAATCCTATACCTGTTCTCTCAATTACTATTCTGTAAAAGAAAAAAAAATGCATGATTTTACCGCTGTAAACATTTAATGTACCAAAAAAATGGCCAAATGGAAAAAGACATGGTTGTAGTCACATCCGTGGAAAAACAATTCATTGGAATTAGACCTTAGTGAAAAAAAAAATGGGCTGAAGTCAGATAGGTTGGTGCTTTGTTCACTGCCCAAGTCCTGTCTAAAGGGAATGCAAAACACAAAGCCATCGCCATATCTAGAGGAAGCAGCTGCAGGGGTGATACGAGGCCTATTCTTATAAACAAAGAGCATCAACAAATGGGTTAGAACATGATTATTAGATTTGCCGCATTCTGCTGACATCACTGCAGGAGATAAACACGTTAGGAAGAGAGGGGCGGCTTGCTGTTGCTGGAGAAGTCACCAGAAGAGATAAGTGAGCTCAAAGGTGAAGATATGCTGGCCATCCTGACAAGTTTGTGGACGACTGAGTGAGATGTCATCTAAGCATCGCTAGTGCAGGACCAGTGGATCAAAATGAACTCTGAACCTCTGCTTCCTTAATAGCAAAGGCTTACCAGCTGCCTGCATCTGGAAACTGTGTGAAAGTCCTAAACAGCTGTATCATAATAAACAAACTGAAAAAAAAAAAATCCCCAAAATCTACTGTTCCATTTGCATTCCTGTCTCTTCTCTGGCCTCATTAAATTGTAATCTCACATCTAATTATTTTTTATCAATTTATGATTTCTGCAAGTTGAGAAATAAATTGAAAACATATTGAAATAACAAATAAATTTCTAACAGTTGTTCTTTTTTCTTGTATTAGCAAGTGCACGATGCCTGGGCCATGAGCGGGACAGGCTGCTTGGCCGGTGTGTTTTTGGCAGTAAAAGGAGCCAGAGGGGGTGGCAGGTTTGTGGGGAAACCAACACACTGAGACTGTAGAATATGATTTACCAGCTCTGGAGCTCTGGGGTCTACATTTTCATAAATATAAGTGACAAATTATCAATAAATCACTCTTTGGTTCACCATAATGCATACTGTTTATTGAAACCCAGTTCCAATAAATATGAGTCGCCCTTTTTAGCCAAAGCATAAGAAACAAAGATGACAGGAATTACAAACAGAAATGAAAAATGAGGAATAGCCCCTGGTTAGCAATGAACCTTTTTTCCTTCCAATCCAATCTGAGACCACGGGGTTCTGGAAGAAATTTTTATAAATGTACACTTGTTCCAAAATATCATTTCATTTTCATTTTGACCTGAAGAGTTTACAGAATGAAGCAGTGTAGGTAATGTGTGACCACTGAAAAATTCAACAATTTTTCTCCCCATTGCATATACATAAGATTCAGTGAGATTTCCCTGACATGGCAAAAGTATGAATTAAAACTGTCACAACGTGTCTTAGTTTTGAAATGCAACAATGTCACCATAATTTTTCCGAGAAAATGACCTATAATTTTTTAAAAGGCAGTCAACAGTTACACTAAATACATGCGAATTTTTCTCTTAAAAATGAAAATGTGTAAGATAATGTTAACATTGGAAGTAATTGGTGATTTGTCTTTAAAGCTGACATAAACATTTCAGCCTTTGCTGCACACACATTTCTGCAAGAGGAGAGGGGATTATTCGCTTATTTATTGTTGTTATTCTTCATTTATTTATTGCCGATCATTATTTTGATACACTTTTATGCACTCAGTGATTTATCTTCTACGTTCTAAAAGTGAAATTAAGAAGTGTTGCAGTCAATGTTGTTATAATGCCCTATAACTTTACAAACTCATTCTGCAGCTGGAAGCAATTGACATAGGGTAGCATTTGACTTGAACAACACTTTAAAAAGTCAACTTGAATCTTAATTGAAATACCCTATATTTCACATTGGATATATGACCCAATTCTAATCTTTTGTTTCCTTTTAGAAAATAAAAGCAGTGAAGTATTATGCCGCTTATGAAATTGTTTATTATCAAGCGGCAATATTTATTCTAAAAAAGGCTTTTTAACAAATCAACTTTCTGAAATATATCTCTGTGTTATCTATGTAATAAGTTACTAATACCAAACTGATGATCATATTAATATATTAATATTAATTTTCTGTATGGAAAAACAGTATATTAAAACTTGCAATGAGCAAAAATTTAACATAACCTGAACAACACATAATGTTGTATCATTTGCACATTATGATTTCAGTCTTTATTTCATCTCTAGTTATTATTTTTTACATAACTACTTCCAACATTTTTATACTTAAGGGTTTTATATATTTGCTTACATTATTTGTGATGCTACATATTCTTACCCAAACTGGCTAGAAATAATTACCTTAAAATAATTTTTAATGGGATAGAAAAGATAATTAATTAAAAATGATTTATTTCTTATCAATAAGTGCTAACACTCATTAAAGTGCCAGACCACCATTCTAGCTGCCTCAACCCTCTATATCAAAAACTATGCAATAACCACTATTGTTGTTTTGGAGTTTTTTTTTACAATAACTACTATTGTTTTATACATTTATCATCTAGGGCAAGTGACACACAGAGAGGTTAGGTAACTTGCTCAAGATATCATGCTAAGAAATAATAATGCCAAGCTAAGAGTAAGAGCCCTACCAAATTTCTCTCACTTTAAGTACTGTGTGTGTTCCTGAAAGCATATATGTTAATCAAATATTTAAAATGGAATTGCATATTAAGTGCAAACTAAGTCTTTAAACACTCTGTGACAATAATACTCCAAGTTTACCTGTTCACAAATTTAAATTTCATTTTATCATGTTGAACTATTCAATACTCAGGTGTCTAGTGACAGAAACAAAACTCAAAATCATTAAGCAAAGTATTTCTGACTCTTGTGACTGCAAGGCCATGTCAGACATGACCTAATTCTGCAGTTCCAGCAAGGTGATAAACCTGCAGTCTCTACCTCTCTTGCAGCTCTGCCTTCTTCTTGACTGATTTCATCCTCAAGCAAGAAAACAAGCAAGCTTGCCCTACTGGTAAGTCTAAATTTAAATGGTCCCTACAGCAGCGAAGCACAAACAAAAACAAAAGAACTTGTTTCCCAGTAGCTAAAGTAAAAGTCCCAAAAGATCATCTTTATTTGCCATGGTGTGTCATGTGCCAATGCCTAGACCATTGCTCCAGCCAAAGAGAGAAAGGTGTCATTAGGACTGAGTGTCAGACTACGACTGGGGTAACTTTCCAAAAGAAAATCAGGATGTTGCTAGCAAAAGAAGAGAGGAAAATTGGTGGCCAGGAAAAAATTCCCAGACGCAAGTTCTCTTAAAACCGTTCTTAGCTCATTAGAGAAATCTCCCCAGTGTAAATATAACATGTGGTGCTGAGTCAGGTAGAGTTCAGTTGCAGAGAAGAAAATCTGCTCTAGCTAGTTTAAGCAGAAAGGGATTTATTGCAGGGTTTTAAGACACATATTTCTCAAGGCAAACAAAGAGACAGAGTTTCGTTTAAGGTCATAGGAAATATGCTAAGAGAAGGTTAATCTTTTTAGTGTAAAAGGGTTGCATTTTATGTAAATATTCCGCACTGAGTTTGGAATACTGAATTTCCTCTTTCTCCTCCTTCTAGGGTGACCAACTGGTCCTGGTTTGTTCAGGACTTTCTCAGCTTTAAAACTGAAAATCTCACGTCCCAGAAACCCTTCAGTCCTGGGCACACCAGGCCAGTGGTTCACCTACTTCATCCTGTTCCTACTAACAGTGGCACAAAAAGAGAATCTATTGGCCTAATTTGAAACCTGAGGGTGGGCAAAAGCCAGAAACCCAGGAGGGGCTGATGAGGAAACAAAACAATTTTTAAAAACTTAAAGCCCTTAAATGAAGGAGGGGATGAAGAGAGGGAGGGTGCAAACCGATGAGGTCTCCCAGAGGAACACATCAGAGGTTGACACGTAGAGTCTTGAGAGGATTCGAGTATGCCAAGGAGTCAGAATTCAGTAAAAAACAAGGAGCTAAGCCCTTTTTATTCCAGACTCCAATGTGTGCTGGTCAGGCTGACAGGAACACTGATAGTTGGCTTCTGTCCCCTTCCCTTTCAGTAGTAAGAAGGACGTCTTAGAAATACACACCCAGGCCGGGTTCGGTGGCTAAGCCTGTAATCCCGCGCTTTGGGAGGCCGAGGTAAGTGAATCGCCTGAGCCCGCGGGTTCGAGACCCGCCTGGGCAGCGAGACCTCATCTCTACAATAAATCAAAAAATCAGCCGGGTGTGGTAGCGCGTGCCTGTAGTCCCAGCTACCTGGAAGGCTGAGGCCAAAGGATCACAGGAGCCCAGCAGGTGGAGGCTGCGGTGGCCGGGAGCGGCCACTGCACTCCAATCTGGGCGACGGAGTGAGACTCCAACTCAAAAAAATAAAAGAAAAGAAAAAAAGAAAAAAAAGAAAAAAAAAAGAAAAGAAATACACACCCACATTTGCACAGTTGGAAACAACTTTGATATTGACTACCGAACCTGCCCACCTTTAGAAGATCATTGAGATTCCTCTTGAAACCAACTCTTCCGTGAACTCCACTCATCTCCTCTTGGCCATCCTATGCAGGGAACTCTGACCTTCCTCTCCCACACCTGGAATTTGGGGGATTTCTGGGGGACTGGGGTCTACAGACGAGAACAAGCCTGTGCCTCAACTCTTTCCTGCCTGTGTCTAATTTTGCTGGACTCCTAAAATCCTTCTTCCCCATAGAAGGGGATGATGAATATCAGATTAACATAGATGCATGTCCTCCTTCTCCCCCGAGGTCTCCTCTCTGGCTTCTCCTTCCATCAGCCACCTCTGTGTTCCCTTTCACCTCAATCGCATGCCTGACAACAGCTAACACACTGGTAACCTCACATCATCGCTTATCCGCAGGGCTTACTCTTCAAGTCTTCTACGCTTCTCGGGCCACCACACCGCGGAGCCTGCACACATTCCGCCTCCGTGTTCACCAAAACCACACGGGGTCCTTCCTCGCCCTCCTCAAAGCCCTTCTATGCCACCCACCCCTCTATCCCCCCCACTCCCTCTATCCCATCTCAACCCCTCTATCCCACCACATCCCTTCTACCCTACCCACTCCCTCTACGCCACCCTACTCTCTCTCCCACCCCAACCCTTCACCCCATCCCACCCTCTCTATCTCACTCCTGTTTCTCTACCCACCCCACTCCCTCTCTTCCACCCATCCCCTCTATCCCATTCCCTCTATCCCACCTTGACCCTCCATTCCACTCCCTCTATCCCCTCTACCCCACCCCTCTATTCCATCCCAGCCCCCTTCTCCCATCCTGGCCCCTCTATCCCACCCCACCCCTTTATGTCATCCAGTCCATCCCAGCCCCTTGATCCCTCCCCAGCCCTATCCCATCCCTCCTTCTCTATCCCACTCCTGTTCCTCTATCCCACCCCACTCTCTGTAACCCACCCAGCGCCTCTATCCCCACTCAGCCCGTTTACCCCATCCCAAACCCTCGATCCCACCCCAGCTTCTCTATCCCATCCCTGCTCTCTATCCCATCCCGCCATCTCTATTCCATCCCAGTCTCTCTATCCCACTCCCGCCCCCATCCTACCTCACCCCTCTATCCCACCCCAGATCCTCTATCTCACTCCGTCTATCCCATCCCAGCCCCCTTATCCTATCCTGGCCCCTCTATTCCAT